>NC_056725.1:1065053727-1065088727 GCF_019279795.1 Protopterus annectens | reverse complement strand
GTTAGAAGCAGGGTTTTGTTAACTGTATGTGTGTGGATTATTTGCTTTGTTTGAGTATATGTCTGTAGGGTAAGTGTGCGATAGTTACGGACCTTAAGGTAAGGGTGCGGGTTAAGGTAAGTGCATAGATAGTAATGTATGTAAGGTTTAGTGTAGGGTTAGAAGTAGGGTTTGGTTAGTGTATGTATGTGTTTTATTTATTATGTTTGGGTATGTAGTATGTAGTGTGTGGTGGTGTATGCCGACTATGACGGTTTGAGATTTGAAAATTCCTGGTTTAGGGGGCTCAGCGTATTTGTGGTTCGGTGCTTTGTGTGTTGGTGTTGTGGTGTTCGATGATGCGGGTTTTCAATTACATAATATAGACCCTTCATCGATGATAAAACTTAGTAGTGCCACGTAGTCTGGCCCTGACTTACACCAAAAGAGGTTTTAAATAAAATTCCAAAAACTCAGAAATTGGTTCATTGAGAGATCCCATTCCTAAAACAATTGGTTTACCCAAAACCGGATTAACCTGTTTGTGAATTTTAGGTAACAAGTAAAACCCCCTGACTTATTGAATATTTAACCACCAAGTGATTCTTAACTTCATCAGGTATACATTGATGAATAACCATTTCATACAGATTTCCCTTCTCCTCAGCCACCACTCCCAGATACCTGAAGTTGTAACCTGTTTTACTATTTTCCCATCTAGCTCAAGACTCACCATCTTCTCATTTCCTTCATTTGATGCCATTACAACTGTCTTGTCTGTACTCAGTTTTATCCAAAGTGTCTTCAGTTTTGTATTCTGTTATCCTTTGCTGAAATTATTGCTCAGAATCTGCCAGTAATGCCATATTGTCTGCATATAGCAATTTTGCTGATCTGACCTTCAGACTTGTTTGCTAATATACTCCATCACCAGTATGAACAGTATTAGTCTCAGAGCTAAACCCTCATGCACACCCACTCCCACTGGAAATCCATCTGTGAAACTTAACACCGTTCATACTTGAGTCATTGGGGCCTTATATTTAGCCTGCACAAATTCTGCCAATGTTTCTGGGACTGCCCAAATCAGCTTTTTGGGGACCTTGTTAAATGCTTTCTCCAAGTCTAGGAATCCCAAGTTGGACTCTTTCCTCATCTCTAACTTTTTCTCAACAATCTGTTTCCCTGCATCAGGTCACTTATGCTGTATCCTGATCTCTGAATCCACTCTGCACATCTTCCATCTCATTTTCTACTTTATCAGTCAATGAATCCACTGGCTTGTGTTATTACAAACTTATTGCACTTTTGTTTGCTACTTATTCTATGTAGCAATGTCATAATGTCTGAAATATATGTTGGTAATAAAGCCAAAGGGTAACAGAAGGATCTCTTGATTTTTAAGTATTACACATGCTCTCTTTCTATCTTTCTTTGAGTAGGAGTGATCTCAGCCAGAAAATCCCCCTCTCTTATATATACATATATATATATATATATATATATATATATATATATATATATCTATAACATTTTTATACTTCCATTGGCAGATTTTATGCTGAAATGTATGAAGCAACATGTTTAGAGCAAATGGATTTCAGTAAGGCAGAGTAGAACCTTGGCAAACTATTATAAATCATTCAGGATAGACATCTTTGATAAGTGCTAATATTTCATCTTTTACACTTTGGAAAGTAATTTACATGACAGAAATAATTTTTAAATTGTTGAAAAGTATTTTAACAAGTATCACTAAGTTGCTGACTAAACATCGTTTGATATATACAGTCCTCAGCTAGCAGAATTAGTGTATATTTCGGAGTGACTTTTTAGTAATTTATTTTTCGTTGAGTCAGACTCCCCACCATTTTGATTTCAATAAAGTGACTTTTGGCTTAGCTTGTTCCAACAGACATGATATCATATTACTTTAGAATATGTCAATATAGCTTCTGACCAGAGCTGTAACAAGGATGAGGGAAGGAGTCAGTTACCTTGGGCACAAGCTATTAGGGGGCTCAAACAGCATTCTAGATGAGATCCCTGCAGAGTATTGAATCATTTAATCAGCAGAGACTGTGTTTATGGCTCCCTAAATGACAGTTAGTGTTTGACTTGCTGTAATGGGGCACTATCAGTAGTGTAAATACCCCCCTACACACCTGCTCATTCATGAGAATTAGCATATTCATTCCCTATCATCATGATGCCAAGAGTCAACCAGAAGGAGACCATAATTTAGGGAGTACTCAGAACGTCTGAATTTTTCTTAAGCCCCACCACCTTTGCATTTAGTTTCATGAAGGAAAAGTTGTACAGTTGGCTGATCATGGCGTTGTCACTCACTTTCAGCATGTTGCCAGTAAGCAGTCCTGCCTTCCTGTCCTGAGGCACAGTGGTCATTTCTCCTGTTTGCATCAGAAAATTACACCATGCTGTCTGTTCATCAAGCACCCACAACTCACTACTCCCCAGGTAAAAATAAGTGGACCATCCACCATCATTTTTTCCCTTCATACCTGGCTCGCTCAATGCCAGGGCTGCTAACTGAACCCAGATTACTTAGGCTGCAGTCAGGGCTTTGTGTAAGAATTACCAAGTGGTCCTTGACTTGCATATCTGCAAGCAGTACTAGACATCAGATAACATACTTGCAAGCGAAGGACTTATTATCAACTTTTACCCAGTGCCAGCTGTGCCTTTATTAGTATGTAGGTGTCATGAACTGCATCTCTTTACTACAGCTATTAAATAGTCTAGTAAAAAAATCTAATGTATAACATATTTTTTGTCTTCAACATTGCGGAGGGTGCAGATGGCAAATTTGCTAGGGGTGCAGGTACCTTAATTATTGCTCTCCCTCTGACATGAGATAGAAAAACAGATCAACAAAGTCTAGACTTTATTATATGTGATAAGGTTAATTTCAGATGTACCATTACATTTCCGTAAGACAACAGAGCTCAGGTCACAAAAGCTTAGCAACAATTTCTCCTATTTTACATTTTGCACAAGCACAAGTACTCAGAAATTCATACCATAGATGACTGAGATAGTAAATAATATGATAGAATGCAACCATCATGGAAAATTACTTTTGCAGGTGGTCCTTAATATCTTCCCCCGAACTTTCTTGTTCCCACTCTGAGGTTATTACACATTGAAGAATGAGTGATCAGTAACTGACCGTATAAAGACAGTTTCCCATTTCTCTATAAAATAGTGAAATGGACCACCTACTAAGAAGCCACATACAAGTGATATGACCTCAGTTGTATATGCCTCAAGAAAAAAGATCAGGAGCAACTGCATACCATTGTTCTTTTACTTCTGTGACATGAGGTTGTGTCATCAAAGCAACTGACTATAAACCACCAGTATATGAATTTAATAAGAAAAAATCAAAACATTAAAGTTTATTTTAAATAAACTATTGCCATGAGGATGCTTCTCTTTCTTGACTTTTATTTTGTCAATGTGAAGGGACATGTGTTTATCTGTGAAGCTATGAGCCATGGAGGACCACTCATCATAGGCAGGCCATGGCAAAGAGATGAAATGAAAGAGATAGATAGTCCACAGGGAAAGGTAATGGGAAGCTACTCCAGTAGTTTTAGCAACAAAAACCTGTGGACTAAAGTAATCAGAAACTTACTGAAATAATACCAGAAGGTGAGACTCTCAGGTGTGAAGGTGACTAACATTCTCCCACTAAAGATTATGATGGACTATATTAAGGCTTAAAGGACATCCCTCTGCTGTAGTGCTTAGAGATAAAAGGAAAGACTAATGCTGCAAAGAACTATTACACCACTGGAACTTGGAATGCAAAAAACTATGAACCAATGTAAACTTGTGGTCAAGCGAAGGCAGGGATAAACACTGACACCTTGGCAATTAGTGAACTAAAATTGATTGTAATGGGTTATTTTTATCATTTTTTTTATATCTTCTACTAAGGCCAAGAATCTTGTAGTTACTAAAAGAGTGTCAAAAGCAGTGACTGATTACTTTCCCCAAAGAATCATGTTAAAATAAGATTGCAAAATTTGCCAATAACTCTACTTTTAGAAGCCATCACTGCCTTGCCCTAAAGGAGCTACAGTGGTTAGAACTCCCTCAATAAATTAGTTGCCACCAACTAGTGCTCACCTTCAACATACTAAAGAATACCCAGAAGACTCCAGCCCTACATGAACTACTAAACCAATATTCAGCAAATCATTCTCTACGCTCATCCAACAAACTCTTCTCAGTATATCCAAAGCCAACAATACTGCAGGGAAAGCTCTTTTCTCTCATACCATAGCTAGAAAGTGGAATAACCTCCCCAAGAATATCTTTTCAGCACCATCTATCTCACTGTTCAAAAAGTCACTTAAGTCACACCTCTTGAAGTCCTGACTCTGTCCTTGCATCACATAAATGATTTTCTGCTCTCCCCCAATTCTTCCTACCTTCCTCTCTTCTGTGCCTACTGTCTCTACAATCCAGTACTAAAAACTCCTCAAATACCGCCATACAGGGCCTACTGTATATAAATTAAGCTTGCTTGGAACAAACCATCGTAAATGTATTATGTTTTGTGTGATGTCTCTTTTGATTGCATCGTTTAATGTGGCATTTCTTCTCCCAAATACTGCCACCCAGGGCCTACTATGTGTAAATTAAGGTTGCTTGGAGCAAGCCATTCTAAATTTATTACTGCTTGTATGACATATCTCGATTGTATAATTACCGCTGAACATAATATTTGATGTGGAGCCCTTCTTCCTGGGCCTTCACTGTAAATGGACCTCGTTCCAGTCGGACTTTCCGGGTAAACAAATGTAAAATAAATAAATAAATAAAATGACCTGGGTCATACTATAAGGCAAGCCATTCACATTAAGATGATCTAAGTTTATGTTCCAAGTATACATGTGGAAGGGGAGGAAGTTATCTAGTTCAAAACAGATGTGCAGTATCTTTGGAAATAACACTGAAAAAGATTCTACATTCATCAGAGGTGATTGGAATGCAAAAGTTACTCGTCAAAGTACACATGGAAAAATTGTCAGAATCTGCTTTGAAATATGAAATTAAGTAAGCCATTGACTAGTAAATTCTGCTAAGGCAATTCACTGGCTAAAACAAGCACTGTTTCATTATCATAAGAAATATCTATACTCACAGCTATTACCACAGAGTCAATACACAAATCATTTTGATTATATACTTTGCAAAGACAGAAATGTCTGTGCATTCTGGAAACATACAACCTACAGTTGACTGTGGCTCAGGCTATCAGGTTCATATTGAAAATTTTAGACTTATATCAAAGAAAACAAGGAAAAGCATCTGGGCCACTGAGAAACAAACTCAACAATATTTCAAGTGAAAATATAAAGAATAGATTCAATGGATTAGTCCTTCTGGATAGCGCACCTAAAAAAACTATTGACAGAAGCTGATAATATTGTTCAGGAGGTGGTATCAAAAATATTCCTAAAGAAGGAAGATTAAGAAGCCATAATGTCTGTGTAGGCTTTGGAAGTGACTCAGGAAAGAAGGACTGCAAAAAGGAAAGAGATAGGAAAATGTCAGACTGATGCAGAGTTTCAGAGAATATTATTGAAAAGATCAGGAGGCGTCATTTACTTTTCAGAAATAAAACCTACTTGATTAAGGAGAATGCTGGAAAGAGCTCTTTCACTGAAAGAGCCAAGACCCTGGTGTACAGTTTAAGGTCAATATTTAATAATAATGCACTGTGATACCTACATAATTCTGAATAATCCTCACCTGGTTTAGGAATCACCAAGAAAGTGGATAACTGGGTATAGTGGCATGTGGCAATTTCAGTGTAAGACATGTTAGAGAAAGATAATAAGACATCCACCAACATTTCCTGGTGCATATGGTACACCTCAGCATTCAGCCCATCTCTGGAAGATGTTAGGACTGCACATGTCACTTTCAATGTCACATTCACATCTTGGATACCTTTGCCTATATAACATATACTGTAGCCCTTATTTATTTTGTTCTTTGTACTTAGCAGACTTCATCACCAAAAAACATTTTGAATTCCCTTTGCTGCAAACGTAGGATAATAATCCACAGACGTGGTTTGAAGTGGGTGGCTGCTAACAGAGTGGAATAGTTGTTAGGCAAATGATTTTCTTGTCTGGTTCTGAAGATCTAAGCTCTGGGTTTCCAGATTATATGTCATGGTGGGACTCTATAAGTACAAAATTATAAACATGGCATTGCTCCAAGTTTCCTAGGGCCTGATATTGTTTTGAGGCATTCAGCAGAGGTAGCCATTTTGTTCTGATTTTTAGATCAGCTACTGAGGTTCAAATTCTAACTAGTGGAATTATTTGGGACAATATCTCAGAGAATTTGCCTTCAAAAACTGTGAGACACCTCAGGGTAGTCAATACTTGGTCATTTCCTTTTAGCTTGATGATCTGATGAATGGGATACAGGAATATCATGAAGCGGTTAGTTTTAAAGCCATGCAATCTCATAGAAGCAATGAATCTCCTATTTTTTGTAACTATGTTATCAGAAAAGTTTTGAAAGGCTTGTCTGGCTTCCACATATCATGAAACATCACCCCTCTGGAAGACTGAATGAAATTATTTTTTTATCCACAAAGTTCATCACCTTAAAGTTAAACTAATTTATGTTGTGCCGATGAGCCATCATGGGACTCTGTCGATGACAGAGACTGGTGAGATCTTTCCAGATTAAATGTGATTTACTGGGCTTAGGTTCAATGTTCTTGACAAGACACTTTCTAAGAAGCTACCTAAATCAGTACACTTGGACTTCTCTGGGAGAAGATTATTATGTTTTTGCTGATTTTATGTCTACACATTTCTTTAGGATGTCACATAAGATCTTTTTGCTTGCATTTTCATTGCTGCCTCCAGAAAGTAGACTCAAACCTCCCCAGTTCAAATGCTTATTGATGAAAACGTTTAATATTTCACTGCTGCAGTAACATCCATAATCTTGGTTGCCAGGTTGGTATGGTTATCAGTTTGGTTGGCAAGCCATTTTGAAGTGGTAGTTGGCCTGGCAGTCCAAGCCATGTTGTTGCAGTCAGACATGTGGTCACAGAGTGAAGTCAAAGATAATCTGGTCTAAAATATCATTGACAATGAAATGTAGAGATAAATAATCTGGATAGTATAAGGGACAGCTTAGCCAATAAGTGGCAGCAAACTACTTCAGAATGGAACTCAGTCTCATTTTTTTTCCAAACCTCAGTGTTTAGTAAAAACCCAAAGAAACCTGGTTCAAGGCTCCCCAGAGCACCCAGCACTACCAGGCTATACCTCATACCATGCTTTTCGGCCCCAAAACTCGGACCGAACCACAAGAGGAGGAGGAGTATCCGTATTCATCAAAGATACCCATACCTCCAGGCTAGTGGCACTGCACGAAGCATCTGAGACCATCCATGTGCAACTAACAGTGGGCAAAACTGCCTTCCAGTTTGTAGCCTGCTACAGACCACCCTCCAAAACTCAGGAACCCCACTCGGCTTTCCTGAAGACACTGGAGAATATGAAGGTCTCTCCAAACACCATTATATTGGGTGACTTTAACTACCCTAACATAGACTGGGAGCACTACTCAAGCCCCAACACCCTAGCCCAACGATTCCTAGAATTTATAAACTCAAATGCTATGGAACAACTGGTCACCACTCTCACAAGAGGGGAAAACATATTGGACCTGATCATCACCAACATGGGGACTCTATGTTCCATACCAGAGGTATACCCCTCATTGGTAAGATCTGACCATAAATTAATCACTATGGACATCCATATCCCATCCCCACCCCCAGCAAAGGAAACCACGGTCAAAAACTTCTCAAAAGCAAACTTCCCACTTCTCAAAACCGAGGTGGAATCCTTCAAAGATCCAGGGCCAGTGGAAAATATGTCCCAAACTGCAGAATCCTTTACAAATGCATTCTATGGATACCTACATGAATGCATGGATCGTGCTATCCCAAATAAAACCAAGACACACTCCTCCAAAGGCAGGAGACCTGTCTGGTGGACCCCAGCCATAAATAAGCTGTACAACAGAAGGAGGAAGCTACTACATGATAGAGCAAAATCCCTGAAAGGGAAGGCAACTCTGCTCAGTACTAGCAAGAAACTATGATCCCTCATAAAATCATCTAAGGCTAGCTTCGAAAGAAAAATTGCACAAGACGCTAAAGATAATCACAAGGCTTTCTTTAGTTATGTCAGAAACCTAGGTGGAAACTCCCAGATATGCTCTGAGTTAGTGCAAAATGACAAAAAATACACTGAACCCACAGACATTGCCAACATCCTGGCAGACAGGTTCAGTGCAAACTCCCAAATGAGCAAATGACTATCCCAACAGAGTGTAGCCTCCCTGACATCACAGATGCACAGGTGAGAGCTGCCCTCTCCAAAGCAAAAAACACAGCATCAATGGGACCGACGGTGTCCCGGCCGCTTTACATGAGCTCCAAGAAGAACTGAACCCTCACTTAAAATCACTGTTCAGTCTCAGCCTTACAACAGGATATGTACCCAAAGAATGGCATACAGCAACAGTGGTCCCACTCCATAAAGGTGGTGCCACAACGGACCCCGGAAACTATCGCCCTATAAGCCTAACTAGCTAGGTCTGCAAAGCTATGGAGCGTATCATCATGGAGCTCATAAACAAAGACATTGGGAACCTCCAAACACTGGATCCTACCCAATCCGGCTTTGTTAAGGGCAGATCTTGCCTCTTGAACCTGGTCAATTTCTTTGAAACAGTCACCAAGGCCATAGACGAAGGGAAGGTAGTCCACACAGCCTACCTTGATCTTGCAAAAGCCTTCGACACAATACCCCACTCGGGCATCATAAATAAGCTCACCAGCTTAAATATCAACCCCTATGTCACAAGATGGGTTGCAAACTGGCTTAGGGATAGAACCCACATGGTCAGAATTGCAGGTGCCATGTCAGACTCTAAACCAGTTACAAGTGGCATCCCACAAGGCTCAGTCCTGGGACCTCTCTTGTTCGGTATATATTTCTCTGAGGTACAGGCTAACACAGGAGGACTATGGCTGACAAAGTTTGCAGATGACTGCAAACTGGGGGCCATAATCGACTCGCCGGCTGACACAAGCATCCTCCAAAAAGGTCTCACAGAGATGGATAACTGGTGCCAGAGCCATGGCCTAAAGCTAAATGCCAAAAAGTGCATAGTCATCACCTTTGGGAAAAACAAAGTGCCCACAAATTACCACATAGGTGGTAATCCATTGGCACGGAAGAAGTAATTAGGGATTTGGGGACCCAAGTAGATTGCAATCTCTCCTTTGACAATCACATTGCCAAAGTGGTTAGAAAGACATTCTATATAGCCCACCTTATCACAAAGGGGTTCACATCTAGATCAAGAGAGGTCATTGTGCCCCTCTACTCATCACTCATCAAGCCCATAATTGAATACAATGCCCCATTTGGGATGTACCTTACCCGACATCTGCTACAACTAGAAAGACCCCAAAAGTACCTCACCAAGAGGATCAAGGGACTCAAACAGATGCCCTATGCAGTTAGGCTAAATAAACTCCAGCTCTACTCAGTTGCTTACCGCCTACTCAGAGGCGGTCTTTGCCTGATGTATAAAGCCATGTCCAACCCAGAATTAATGGACATGCTCCACCTCAAGAAATCCAAATCCATCAGAACTACACACTCCAGTGACTTAAACCTCAGCGCAGAAATAAATAGAACATGCTGGAGGGACAGATTCATATCCCAGAGGCTCCCCTCACTCTGGAACAAAATTCCAATCCATGTCAGACAGAGTCCCTCAATGACCCTCTTCAAGAAGAATCTTGACGTTTGGATGGGAGATCGTAAATTTACCCCTGGGATCTCTTCTGTTTCACTGCTAGACAGAGGTATGGTAAACTAACCTGAAATGGGCTATCTTCTGTGACCTACTATACAAAGGCACAGTCATCTAATCTAAGAAGGGTGGCGAAAGCCAAACATACTCTGGCTAGGCTTGTAAATGCCCTAGGGCAGATAGCCTAGTATCAACCTATGAACCTATGAACCTATAAAAGGAAAGACTAATGCTGCAAAGAACTATTACACCACTGGAACTTGGAATGCAAAAAACTATGAACCAATGTAAACTTGTGGTCATGTGAAGGCAGGGATGAACACTGACACCTTGGCAATTAGTGAACTAAAATTGATTGGAATGGGTTATTTTTATCAGTTTTTGTATATCTTCTACTAAGGCCAAGAATCTTGTAGTTACTAAAATAGTATCAAAATCAGTGACTGATTATTTTTCCCAAAGAATCATGTTACAATAAGATTGCAAAATTTGCCAATAACTCTACTTTTAGAAGCCATCGCTGCCTTGCCCTAAAGGAGCTACAGTGGTTAGAACTCCCTCAATTAATTAGTTACCACCAACTAGTGCTCACCTTCAACATACTAAAGAATCCCCACAAAACTCCAGCCCTACATCAACTACTAAACCAATATTCAGAAAATCGTTTTCTACGCTCATCCAACAAACTCTTCTCTGTATATCCAAAGCCAACAATACTGCAGGGAAAGTTCTTTTCTCTCATACCATAGCTAGAAAGTGGAATAAGCTCCCCCAGAATATCTGTTCAGCACCATCTATCTCACTGTTCAAAAAGTCACTTGTCACACCTCTTGAAGTCCTGACTCTGTCCTTGCATCACATAATTTGTTTTCTGCGCTCCTCCAATTCTTCCTACCTTCCTCTCTTCTGTGCCTACTGTCTCTATAATATAGTACTAAAAACTCCTCAAATACTGCCATACAGGGCCTACTGTGTGTAAATTAAGCTTGCTTGGAACAAACCATTGTAAATGTTTTATGTCTTGTGTGATGTCTCTTTTGATTGCATCGTTTAATGTGGCATTTCTTCTCCCAAATACTGCCATCCAGGGCCTACTATGTGTAAATTAAGCTTGCTTGGAACAAGCCATTCTATATTTATTACTGCTTGTATGACATATCTTGATTGTATAATTACCACTGCACATAATTTTGGATGTTACATCCAGGGCCTACTATGTGTAAATTAAGCTTGCTTGGAACAAGCCATTGTAAATGTATTAGAGCTTGTATGACATATCTTGATGGTATAATTACAACTGAACATAATATCTGATGTGGAGCCCTTCTCCCTGGGCCTCCGCTGTAAATGAGCCTTGTTCCAGTCGGACTTTCCTGGTAAACAAATGTAAAATAAATAAATAAATAAAATTATCTGAGTCATACTATAAGGCAAGCCATTCACATTAAGGTGATCTAAGTTTATGTTCCAAGTATACACGTGGAAGGGGAGGAAGTTATCTAGTTCAAAACAGATGTGCAGTATCTTTGGAAATAACACTGAAAAGGACTCTGCATTCATCACAGGTGATTGGAATGCAAAAGTTACTAGTCAAAGTACACAAAGAAAAATTGTCAGAATCTGCTTTGAAATATGAAATTAAGCAAGCCATTGACTAGTAAATTCTGCTGAGGCAATTCACTGGCCAAAACAAGCACTCTTTCATTATCATAAGAAATGACTATACTAACAGCTATTACCACAGAGTCAATACACAAATCATTGTGATTATATACTTTGCAAAGACAGAAAAGTCTGTGCATTCTGGAAACATACAACTTACAGTTGACTGTGGCTCAGGCTATCAGGTTCATATTGAAAATTTTAGACTTATATCAAATAAAACAAGTAAAACATCTGGGCCACTGAAAAACAAACTCAACAATATTTCAAGTGAAAATATAAAGAATAGATTCAATGGATTAGTCCTTCTGGCTAGTGCACCTAAAAAACTATTGACAGAAGTTGATAATATTGTTCAGGAAGTGGTATCAAAAATATTCTTAAAAGAAGGAAGATTAAGAAGCCATAATGTCTGTGTAGGCTTTGGAAGTGACTCGGGAAAGAAGGATTGCAAAAAGGAAAGAGATAGGAAAATGTCAGACTGATGCAGAGTTTCAGAGAATATTATTGAAAAGATCAGGAGGCGTCATTTACTTTTCAGAAATAAAACCTTCTTGATTAAGGAGAATGCTGGAAAGAGCTATTTCACTGAAAGAGCCCCCTGGCGTACAGTTTAAGGTCAATATTTAATAATAATGCACTGTGATAGCTACATAATTCTGAATAATCCTCACCTGGTTTAGGAATCACCAAGAAAGTGGATAACTGGGTATAGTGGCATGTGGCAATTTCAGTGTAAGACGTGTTAGAGAAAGATAATAAGACATCAGCCAACATTTCCTGGTGCATATGGTATTCCTCAGCATTCAGCCCATCTCTGGAAGATGTTAGGACTGCACGTCACTTTCAATGTCACATTCACATCTTGGATACCTTTGCTTATATAACATATACTGTAGCCCTCATTTATTTTGTTCTTTGTACTTAGCAGACTTCATCACCAAAAACCATTTTGAATTCCCTTTGCTGCAAACGTAGGATAATAATCCACAGACATGGTTTGAAGTGGGTGGCTGCTAACAGAGTGGAATAGTTGTTACGCAAATGATTTTCTTGTCTGGTTCTGAAGATCTAAGCTCTGGGTTTACAGATTCTATGTCATGGTGGGACTCTATAAGTACAAAATGATAAACATGGCATTGCTCCAAGTTTCCTAGGGCCTGATATTGTTTTGAGGCATTCAGCAGAGGTAGCCATTTTGTTCTGATTTTTAGATCAGTTACTGAGGTTCAAATTCTAACTAGTGGAGTTATTTGGGACAATATTCCAGAGAATTTGCCTTCAAAAACTGTGAGACACCTCAGGGTAGTCAATACTTGGTCATTTCCTTTTAGCTTGATGACCTGATGAATGGGATACAGGAATATCATGAAGCGGTTAGTTTTAAAGCCATGCAATCTCATAGAAGCAATGAATCTCCTATTTTTTGTAACTATGTTATCAGAAAAGTTTTGAAAGGCTTGTCTGGCTTCCACATATCATGAAACATCACCCCTCTGGAAGACTGAATGAAATTATTTTTTTATCCACAAAGTTCATCACCTTAAAGTTAAACTAATTTATGTTGTGCTGATGAGCCATCATGGGACTCTGTCGATGACAGAGACTGATGAGATCTTTCCAGATTAAATGTGATTTACTGGGCTTAGGTTCAATGTTCTTGACAAGACACTTTCTAAGAAGCTACCTAAATCAGTACACTTGGACTTCTCTGGGAGAAGATTATTATGTTTTTGCTGATTTTATGTCTACACATTTCCTTAGGATGTCACATAAGATCTTTTTGCTTGCATTTTCATTGCTGCCTCCAGAAAGTAGACTCAAACCTCCCCAGTTCAAATGCTTATTGATGAAAACGTTTAATATTTCACTGCTGCAGTAACATCCATAATCTTGGTTGCCAGGTTGGTATGGTTATCAGTTTGGTTGGCAAGCCATTTAGTGGTAGTTGGCCTGGCAGTCCAAGCCATGTTGTTGCAGTCAGACATGTGGTCACAGAGTGAAGTCAAAGATAATCTGGTCTAAAATATCATTGACAATGAAATGTAGAGATAAATAATCTGGATAGTATAAGGGACGCTTAGCCAATAAGTGGCAGCAAACTACTTCAGAATGGAACTCAGTTGTGCTCATTCCACCTCCAACCATAAGTGAGCAAATGTTTAGAAATTCTCTTTTATGAACTATTTTGAGATTTTGGCAAAGTCCAACTGAAATCTTTGGTTAAACCAGGATAAAGAAGAAATAACAACACAAACTGAATTGTCTAAACTAATATGTAGTGAAAAATTAGCTGAGATGAAGAAATCTCACAGTGCAATATTTTTTTAAGATTTTGGTGGACATAGTATATACCAGCTGTACAAGAAAAAGGCTTATTTTAAATTGTGGTTCTGTAGAACCCATAGAAAAGAAGCTAACAGTAATGAAGCACATATGTTATTCATAGTACGCCATAAATCCAGAGATATACTGCAATGGATCATAAGCATCTTGCATAATTTTTCTCTAGTGTAATTCGAAAAGCTGTCATATTCCATCTACAGACTTGATCAATTGCTATTCTCCTCCATATATGCATGTTTGTCTTAAAATTGTGTGGTTTATACACCCTGAAGTCATACTGATAGGTGGCCAAAGATGGACAAAACTCACCTCATACCCCCCAGATATGCAAACTGAAATGAAGAATCTTTCAAAAAGAAAATTGAATTTAGGAAAATGTTGTAAGATGACTAGGAACAGACATAGACTTGGATTAATAAAAATTAATTGTCTGGTGCAACAAAGCTTACAGCATTTTTGCACTATTGCTCTATAATGTAGCAAATGGGCTGGACATTTTCAATTTATAAATATCCTTCGCTGTAAAAACTGTATAATACAATAAGCATCAGAAACTTAAATATATATTTAGCAGAAAGGATTACAAACAGTTTAACTTAGAGGATTGGGGTTTTGAGTTTCCTGTGATGCTTATAAAGAGGAGAGTTGCAATGGAGTCATTTGCATACCAAAATACTACAGCAAACAGCATAACCACTGAAGTGGGTGCTTGTTAAAATTGTTAGGAGTATAACTATGATCATCTGAATAGAAGAACAAAAAGTATGACTGGGGAATTCTCAAAACACTGGTGCCTATAAATATTTCCCCTTCTATGAGGTACAGAGATATCTTAGTATACATAAATAATGAGAGTTGGTGGAGTAACAAAGGCCCCCTACAAAATATTTTAATTGTATTTTATTTTGTGTTTAGCAGTCAGTTTCAGTTGTGTTGTTTTCTTTTACATCTGCCAACACAGCTGGATCATCACTCCTCTTACCCAAGTCATGTCATTCTCCATTCTCCAGCGACTCATTCATATCTGTCTTCCTTTGTTGAGAGAGGCCACTGTCCTGTTCTTTCTCCAGTGAGTAAACATCTTGCACTGGCAGTGATGCTAGAGTTTTTCTTGTTTAGTTTAGTTCTTTGCCTACCCATGTGCAATTGACTCCTCTAGGATTTGCAGTGTTGTTGTCTGGGCATGTACTACTCCCATTCCAGTATGAGATAAGTGGATCGGTACAGCTGCTTTATTCCTGGTGACTTCTCCTGCACAAAGACTTCCAATTAATCCTTGTTAATCTGGTTCAATTCTTCTTTCTACACATGCACACACACACACACACACACACACACACACACACACACACACACACACACATATATATATATATATATATATATATATATATATATATATATATATATATATATATATGAGATGGGAAGTGATTCTTTACTAAATGCTACTATGCTGCACTTTTTTGCATTTAACGTCATACCATTTTCAGTACATCAGGTATGCACACATTCCAGCCCTTGTTGGAGCTGTTTAGATTCAATGAATGAGCAGATAATGTTCAACTTACAGTAATTATTAACATGAAAACAATGGCCTATAAATCTAGACTAGGGCATTGGAGGATATATATCCTCAAGATGAATTAATCTTAATATATTTGTGGATCATGGCATGATAAAGAATAAACCTAGAAAAGAACATATTATAAAGATACAAGGATGGATGGGGTACAAGAAGTGAATGTTTTGTCTTATTTCCCTTTAAATAATCAGTTTTTCCATTCTAATAATCTCTCTACACAGTCAGACTTATACAGAGTTATGATTTCTGTATTAAAAATCAGCTTACTCGGTTGGACTGATTTCAAAACAGCCCAGTCTTTTCATATTCTTCCTGCTAGAAAATAAGGCCTACAGTGATTACAAGTGTTCCTGCTATTTGTGTGTTGGGGGGATGGTCCGAAACAGTGATCAGGATGTTTTAGCTGTTAAACAAAGTGGTCAGCAGCTATGTCCTGTTAGCACAGGCTACTTCAGATGACTGCTATATTCGTATGAATGAAAGTGAAAGGTTTCTTAAATGCGGACAATGATGGTAAGAGTTGTGTGGGGAAAACAATTTTTTGAAATCATAGTTTAATTAAATAATACTGTAGCCTGCTATTATGTTGTACATTGAAGATATTATTTGACTGTGCTCTCAAATAAACCATGCCAATGCCATCCAACTTGAAGGATAGTTAAAGTAATTTTTTTTTGTATGTGTATTATGTGTCACTGTGTGTGTGTGTGTGTGTGTGTGTGTGTGTGTGTGTGTGTGTGTGTGTGTGTGTGTGTGTGTGTGTGTGTGTGTGTGTGTGTGTGTGTGTGTGTGTGTGTGTGTGTGTGTGTGTGTGTGTTTTTGTCCATCTGTGCATGTGTGTGTGTGTGTGTGTGTGTGTGTGTGTGTGTGTGTGTGTGTGTGTGTGTGTGTGTGTGTGTGTGAAGGTTGCATGATATGTGTATGTGTGACACCAAATGGATGAAATACATTGCTGTAACCATTTTTTGTTTATTTATTTATTTGATCAGAATCACAAATTTGAGGTATGCACAGTCAGTAAAGTGACTACAATGTGTGGGTGCAAGGGCAGTTTGTGGATAAACTCTACTGCTTGATGCCTGATCACATTTAAGCAATTGCTTACCTGGCTTGGCAACACCAGTGTGTATCTGAGTGAAACAATGAAACAAGTCACGTATTTCACTGAGACCATTATTATTGTATTTTTAATCATAATCAGACATCTGAGGTGTGCACAGTCAATACAGTGGCTGTAATTGGCATGCAATTTAGCAGTCCATGGATAAAAGTGGGCTTGCAGGTTTAGTATCTGTTTGAGTGAAATGAATTGAAACTAATTACTGTTACAATTATTGTTTTTATTTTTTCCACTCACTGTCAAACATCAGTAACATGTATAACCACCTCATATTAATGAAATTAACTTTCTTTCTTAAAGTAACTATGACATATATTCTGAAAGGAAGACTGTTTAGCCTATGCACTAGTGCATGACCAGTTATTTACATACAATTGCAATCTTTTTGGAGTTTATGTTGCTGTAATATCACTGTTCATTTCCAATTAGACTGACTCATTCAGTTACTTTCTGCAGCTCACCTTGCTTCAAAGGCACCAGTTGCCATTGTTTATCATTTAAGAGTGTAAGGGAGACCTAAATACATGGGTGGAGAGAAGAGGCTAATGTAGACATGAGGCAGATGTCCATGCTTGTTTTTTATGCCTCCCTGTGTCACTATGCAAAGTGTGACAGTGACATAAGTAGGTAGGGACTGGAGTTGGCTGAGAAAAACTTTTCAAGGAAGATGATAAATGAGTATGGAAAGCCTGAGGTTATAGTTATGTTTATATGTATTATACAGCTTCCAGTGGCAAAACAACTAATGAGTGTTTTGTGAAAGTGGGATTAAGATAGACAACTGCATTTATTTTATTGCAATAAGAGGCATGAAAGGCAGGACTAGAGCTACACAAGACCACAGATACAATCCTTTACTTTTATACATACAAATCAAGAAAAAAGATGTGTACTGCACAAAACATAATCATGATCCTCTGCTGTCAATCTGGGGACAGAATGATGGGTGCAGATGTCTAATGGAGTTGTCACAGTATTTTAATCCCCTTTAGAGAATGGGCAAACTGTACATAAGCACTCTGATTGGAGAATGAACTTTTTTCCAGCAGGGTATTAATTTACAAGTAATACCCACTGAAAAATGAGTCAGCAGCTTCACAGCAGCATATCAAGCTGCCATGGCACTCAGACTGAAAAAGCCTAATGGCCGCAATTACTTTACTCTCACTAAGCAGTACTTTTGCTGTTTACTGAAAAAAAAAAAAAAAAAAAAAAGAGTGTATGTTTCTGGCTGTGAGTGAATGGTTGTATGAAAGCAGAAGAGACTGTGCGTGATTTAGAGAGGGTGAGAGTGATCAAGTGATCTTGTTTGAGTGAATGCATGTATGAAAGCAGTAGAAAATGTGCGGGAGATACATTTTATTTATTTTTTGACCAGGAAAGTCCAACTAGGTTCTATAGATCCTGTTTACAGCAGAGGCCTGGGAAGAAATGCTCTAGAAGCATGTCTTTAGAATGTGGGAGGAAACCAGAGTACCCAGAGGAAACCCACACAAATGCAGGGAGAACATGCAAACTCCACACAGAAGGCACCCCAGCATCAAACAGGAGAACCTTTTGCTGGAAGGTGATAGCATTAACCACTGCACCACTGCATCGTCCATCAAGAGAGAGTGAGAGTGATCTTTTGTCGGTGAATATGTGTATGAATGTAGGCTGCGTGTGTGAAATCAAGAGAGATAAGAATACAAAAGCATGGCGAAAAAACACATATTAGCCAGGAAGCTTTATACAAAAGGTCAGAAGAACCAAACCAACTATCAAAGATACTGCAAAGCATTAACTGATATTCTGTCATAAACAGTATGTTAAATACTAATTATATAAGGATAGTAAACACATCACTTTGTTGAAATTATTAACCACAACAACTAAGGTGACATATTTGTATATATGTATATAAGGTTTAGTAAAGTAGATGATCATTATATAGGTTGATGTTTTACCTCTAATATTGCTCACAGTTGTACAATAATGTACAAGAGAACTGCTATATGATAAAAGCTCTTGGACTAACTTATAATATAACCATATCCTCATAGTAACACAAATGGTAATTCTACTTAATTTGAATGTTAATAAGTAAAGTGGGCAATAACTATTATTACATGCTCATGCTATGCACTCTGTAACGTCAGCTGTACCACATGTATATGCCTTGTTTATCTTTTTCTGCATATTTTGTGAACAAATATTTAGTATTTATTAAAAACAAAATTTGATAAAAAAAAGAAATCAAGAGAGCTAGAGACAGCAGTCCTATGTACATAGCTCTCAACTGTCTCCCAACTGTCCAAATTTTCACAGGATGACCAGATTTTTGCCTTGTATTTTTTGTCTGTTCTTCAATAAATTTGTGTTTTTCTAAAGTTTTGTGGCAAATTAGTGAGGACTGAATTTACTAAATAAGGACAGGCATTTTTGTTTAGGCTTTATATCTTTCAGAAAATGTACTGTAATATAAGAACTTTTATTCTAGCAACTTTCTAAGTTTATAAGAGCAATATTTAAAATTTGAACTTATTTTGGGGGCTTTGTGCCCCCATTATATTTGGATTTGTCCAGATGTTTTGTGCTTAGAGGTGGGTTGAAAATTATGCTTGTGTGAGTGAATCAAGTATGAAACCAGATGAGACTGTACAGTGTGAATATGTATGTGTGTGTAAATGCAGAAGAGACTGTGTATGAGAGAGAGAATGGGTTGTCTGTAAAATTGTTGAGTTTTACTTATTTATTTTTTAAGTATTGCATTATTTTTTATATACCTTTGATGTAAAATTCTTCCTAAAAACTATTAACATATACTATAGAAAGTTTGAAACATTAGGTGGAGGAACTATTTTACATGAAAAATATATATTAAAAAATAATATAGTACTTAAAAAATAAGTAAATAAAACGCAGCAATTTTACAAAGAAGCCATTCTCTAAGAGCAATAATGCCCTCCAGTGTGTGTGTGTGAATGTGTAATTAACACTCTTCCAGGGGTGTAGAGGACCTCTGCCTGCAGCATTGGGCAGGTGTTAATTACACATTATTGCTTACTTACTTTTTGCATGCAACATTTTTCTGACTTTTTTTAATTTATCATAATCATTTTTATCTTCCTTTTGCCTTTGTTTTGGATAGTGGCCCTTTTCAGCCTACTGTCAGTTTCTGCTAGGGCAACTACTAGTCTAGTAGGCCTATTTGGCTCTCCTTCCTTCCCTGTACAAACTTCAACTCATGTTATAACTGGACCAATAAAGTGATCAAGGCATGTTGGGCAGCATCATACTGCTATCAAGGATTTATTTCTTTTTAACCATGGCCTAACCTCCCCTCCCTTTGTGCACACTCATAATATCTGGGGCTGGATATGTAATGTGAAGGGTGCTGATGTTCTAACCAGCCCACATGGTAACTCAGCCAATTTCTCAGCTCCCTAAGGACAATTATGTCTGTGCATACCCAGCCCCAATGACAGATCAACCAAGAGACTCATCTAAGTACATATCCTCCCCACCAGGATGGGCATGCCTGTGCCCTGAATGGGCACGCCTCCATCCTCCCCACCAGGATGGGCATGCATGTGCTCTGAATGGCACGCCTCCATCCTACCCACCAGGATGGGCATCATGCCTGTGCCCTGAATGGGCACACCTCCATCCTCCCCACCAGGATGGGCATGCCTGTCCTTCACTCTTTAGCATCTCAGACAACCATGGCACTAACCAAACCCAGGTCACCTGTGCTGCAGTCATGACTTTATACCTCTGTGCCATACTACTGGCCTTTCTTTCATTTTTTTTTTTTTAATTCCTTTCTTTTTTCTCTTTCTCTCATACCCTGTTTTTAACACAATGACATGGGGTCTCTTAGTATCTAGAATGAAAGCTGATAATTAAAACAATACAAAAGAACTCACAGATTATTTGTTCAGTAGGTAGTTCATAAAACAATGTATATCTGGTGTAATCAGTAGGCAAATGTCACTCACTGACAGTGATGTAAGCACGATATTACTATTCTGTCTCTGAGAACTTTTGATGGAGTATATTAACAATGGCCAAAATGAATCAAATAGATTAACATAACTGTTACCCTTGATTCCATAAACTTACCTTCAATAAGATTACTTTCTGCTGCCTTGTGGGAACCACTGTCAGGATTTAGCTTTGTAGAAAAAGGAAAAAAAAAATAACTATCAAAGAAATTATTTGAATTTAATACATAAATTGTGTACACTTAAGCACACTGCACATTACATAAATGAGAAAAATAAATGCATAAACCTTGTCATATAACATTAACTCAGAATCAGTCTCTGAAAATATATCAATATACTGGTAATTATCTTCTTTAAGATGCAATGACATTATGTTTTAATAACAGTGACAGGAATGAGTTTATGCCAGCAAATGAATATGATGAATATTAATAAAAACAAAAGCAACCTCTATCAAGTCATCCAACAGTTACTTCCTGGAAACTAAGGCTTGTGCCATTTCAAAGTGAAGTTTATTTTTTATAAGTTATTGAAAAAATAAAAAATAACATAAATGCTTCACTGGAAACACACTCTTTTTAAATTATATTCAAAATGTTTCTTAAGCTACTGATTTGTTGAAGCTACAAAACAAACGGGTCTATATTAGAACATCGACTTTTTAAAACGTCGAATGTTTTAATATCGACCCCTATTCAGCGAATGCTGACAACATCGAACATGCAGAACAACGAATTTTTTCCAAGGGAAAAAATTTGCCTTTCCGACACACATACACACAACACAAACACACAAAACAAACAGCAATCCACACACATACACCTAAAATCCTACATCTAACCCTACACTAAACTGTACACACACCACTAGCTATCCACTTACCTTAACTCAAACCCTAACCCTAAGGTCCATCACTATCGCACACTCACCTCACCCGCGCCCTAACCGTAACTCACCTGCCCGCCCTAACCCTCACGTCCATACAATCGCACACTTACCTGACCTGCACCCTAACCCTAACTCACCTACCCTGCTCCCTAACCCATCACGTCCGCACAATCGCACACTTACCTGATCCTGACCCGTAACATTCCACCACAGTGCTGAACATAGCCACAGGAACGGCCAACCAAATTCCTTCCCTAGGAAGAAATTCGATGTTCCGCAGCTTCGCTATTTTCAGCTGAATAGGGGTCGATATTAGAATATTCGAAGTTGTGAAACTTTGATGTTGTAATATAGACCCAAACAAACAGCCTTTCACAATGCAATCATAAGAGCTCAGTCCAGCAACTCCATGATATATATATATATATATATATATATATATATATATATATATATATATATATATATATATATATATATATATATATATATATATATATATATATATATATATATATATATATATATATATATATATATATATATATATCAAGCAAAGATGGAAGAAACAATCACATACCTCATTTAACATGGAGACATATTATTTTCCAGTCTTCCTCCTTTTAATTTTTTTTACTGCAACAGTTAGCTCACTCTGTTAAACACAATAAAACATGAACAAATGTTAACAAAACTCAGTAAGGAATATTTTAGAACACTAAAATTAATACTGAAAACAGCTCTGACATCTTGGAACAAAGTCCAAACTATAAAGCAATTTGCTCTTCCTGTTTTAACTTACGGTTTTAGGGTGACTGAGTGGAGTCAAAATGTATTGGATAAGCTTGACAAGAAAATTAGAAAAATGTTTCACACTTATCAAATAGGGTTGCCACCTTTTCAGATGTCCAAAGTGGGACATTTTTTGTAGAAATGTGAGATTTTGCAGGACATAACATACCCACGGCCAGTGCAAAGGACAGAACTTCACTTTTTTGCCAAAATAAAAGCTTATTTTGTAGCATTTGATTTGCATACGCTGTTTCTTGTAATATCTATGTGTTTCAGATACAAAATAACTGTTTTATGCAACTATTAAAGAAAATGTAAGAAATAGATTTTGTCTTAATGTCTCAGGACATTTGCCATTTTTTAGGTTTTTTCACAGGACACAACTGCCCAAAGTGGTACTGTCCCTCACAAAGAGGGACAGGTGGTAACTCTCCTTATCAAATGATATACAAATATCAGTGTATACCATGATTCCTTATTCTGAAGGAGGTATGGGCCTCCTCTAAATTGATTACATGTATAGATCTATAGTCATGGGACTGCATACATATCTTCTAACCTCATCAGATTCAAACATAGTGAAAGTTTTAAAACATAAGGAGAATAAGTCTAAGATGACTTCCCTGCTTAGTTTAGCAGAAGCATATCAGAGTCGAGTGAGAAGGGAAACCAAACCAGAAGTGCAGTAAAATTTGGCAGTAACTGAATGTGCCAAAAATCAAAGGAAGGAATATAATGAGTAGGGTCAGAAGAGAAGGCAAGAAATGTGTAAAAGACATAAACAGAGTTGCAAGTACAGAAATTTCCTGAAACAACTTCATGTCAGTCAGGACTTAATGCATGAATGGTTAAGGAGAGGAGAACTTAAACAAAAAGATGAAAGGTTAATATTGGCAGCTCAGGATAGTGGACTATGTACACATTGGTTTACAAAGTCCATTGAGCATGTGGGAGAAACAGACAAACGCAGGTTCTGAAAAACATAACTGGAAACAGTCAAATATCTTGTTGGTGGATGTGATACAGTAATGGCAGGGAGCCTGTACCCTGAAAGGAATACTAATGTGGCAATATTGTTGCACTGGGGACTGTGCAAACATTATAATACTGAAGTATCTTAGGAGCATTGGAAACATGAGCCACAAAGCATTATAGAAAATGATGAAGTTTATATCACATGGGATCACCCATTACCAACAGTTAAACACTGATGTAAGAAAACCAGATATAGTACTCCATGAAAAGAAGATAAATGTAGCATTGATCATTGAAATTGCTACACCCAGTGATTACAGTGTCTTACATACCAAGAGACACAAAGTCATAAAACACCAGGATCTGTAGGCAGAAACAAGGGTAATGTGGAAGAAGGATACCCAGACAGCTCCGATAGTGGTAGGAGCAATGTGTGTCATCAAAAAGAATGTACAGTCTTATTGAGATATGATAGCAGTACTTGTAACTCTGTATGAATTCCTGGAGTCAATTCTGGGCACATTGCAGGTCCTGCAAAGAGCACATTTGGTTAACCATCAAAGACTGAAACAATACTAATTTCATGAACAGCAATCACACTTTGACTTAGGAATGGGGTCCATTACTCTAATGATATTAGAGATCCAAAAGACTTGGAGAAATTAAAATGGTTTAAACACTCTGACAAGTTACTAGATCCTACATTTAACTATTTTAGCCACAGTATGCGTACTAAATGAATGTAATTGAATTTGGACAGATGAGTTTATTTTAAAGAAATAACATTGCATACCCATGTCTATTTGGGACCTCCTTTTATTAGCTATAATTTGATTTACTTCTACATTTATCACATATTTAACATCTTAATGATTTTCATTTTTATAAAAGTTCTGCTAATTGAAGATTTTAAAAAGCATATCTGCCCTAGAATCTCAGTGAAGCAATTGATATGTTCTAATAGTTGGTGCATAGGGTTATGGTTGTGAGCTGTACCTCCTAAGAACAAGGTTTGATTCCTTCAGTCCTCATTTGCTTACTGTGTGACCTGAAGCAGGTCAATTAACCAGACATTGCATGTAGGCTGCTCCTGAAAAATGACTGTGTGTGTCCAGGAGGCCTACCTGGTCAACAAATTATTATTATTATTATTATTATTATTATTATTATTATTATTATTATTATTATCAATTCTCTTACTCACCAGCCTCAAGGGGACTGATGTGATCATTGATAGCTATTTCCTTTTATGCTGTGTATGAAATAAAAAGATGTTGGACTGTGGTACAGCTCAGATTTTTTATACCTGAAAAAGCCACTGACATCCACCACATACTAGAAAATATTAGCTTTCCAACACACACACACACACACACACACACACACACACACACACACACACACACACACACACACACACACACACACACACACACAGACACTAGCATTCAATGTGCAAAAAACTATTTTTAATATTGTTATAATATTGATTGTGCATATTTTATTTCCTGACTGTTGTATTTTGTCCACCTTATACAAATGATTGCCTAACATTTAAAACATTTATGGCCCTTCCTCATTTAAGGAATGGTACAATAAACCAAAGCTTTTATCCAATAAACTGAAAAGATATATAAAACTACAAGTTAGTCTAATAAAGTAGTTGTCCTGTAAAATGCCAACATTTGTATGATGCAGTACAATCCTGTGAGGAAAAAAAGAACAAGATTTAATTGTTGACACTGTCTTTAAACATATAGCATCTCTTTTGGCTTAGACGTGGTCTTGCAAAGCCAAAGTATTTTTCTTTTAAAAGGCATAACGAGACATTTTTGTGCCAATTTAACATAACAGAATTCCTCTTTTGTGTAGATATTTTGGCTATTACAGAAAAATTGTGCTATGATGGATGGATTGAGAAACAAAGAGTAGTGCGAAGGCACATTTGCAAACATTACTGAATTGTATGCAAGCCTAATTTAATAATGGCCAACTCTTGCAAGACCCACTTATTTAGAGTTGCCCTTTCCATTTCATTTCCACCATGGCCTACTGGAGCTTTTAAATTAGAGGGAATTATCAAAGTTAACATTCTACTGTGTCCATTAAGTGCAGGCAATATCTCAACACTCCTTACAGAACGTCTTGGTGTTATTCTAGAAAAAAATCCTCTTTATGTTTTTATTAAATAATCCTTACTTTTGAGATGGTGGCTGCATATACTTCTGGAGATTTAATCAATATCCATCTTTCTTATAGTTGGGACCACTGTTGGGAAAAAGAAGTCAACAAATTTAAACAAAAATGAAGCAGGCAACCAGGCTCCACACAAATATTTAATAAATTAAATGCTTTCATCCGGAAATACAAAGGACTTCATCAGAATAATATCTAAATCTAAAATCACAGTATTAATACCCACGTCAATTAACAAAATCCCCTCCCCTGAATTAACATTTCCAAGGCAACTGAAATAATCACAACATCATTCTCATAAAGGTTACATATAAAAAGTAAGTAGTATGTATACAAACACTACTTGTTATATACAATAAAATACATATGTAAATATTCTATAAACTAACCTCAGAATAATAATATATACAGTAAAACATATAGAACAACACAACAACCCTAAACCTATAGAAAATAAGCTTCCTTTAACCGCAAGATACTACCTAGGGACATTGCATCATTCAGACCAGCCATAACTGTGGCATTAGTTTTTAACTGCCACTTCAAGTTCTAAAAATTCTAAAAAAAACTTCATCACTAGGGCTACCCCTCTGCCCCAAATCCACCCGGTCTATGACCACAAATCTGAATTCATGTTTAGGGTTGGAATCCACATGCTTAAATAAAGCATTTTCATCATTTTTCTCCCTGATACCGTAAATACGCTGGTAAATTCTCTTTCTAAGGCTCAGTTTAGTTTTTCCAACATAGACTGCACTGCAGGATTTACACAGGGCTCAGTAAACAACCCCTTTCCTACCACACTGGAATTTACCCTGTAACTTAATGTCACCAAACCCTTCCACATAGAATTCTTTGCCTTCAGCAATGAACGGACATCAGGAACAATGGCCACATTTGGCCATTTTTCCAGCTCCAGGCTCAGTACCAACATTTTCTAATAAGTTCTTAAAACACATGTCCTTCTTGTACACGATAACAGGTTTTCCCCACACAATCTCTTTCCTAAATTCCATGTCATCTGATACCATTCTACCAAACGCACACATCGACAATTTTTTTCTGATGAATGGGGTGCATACTCGAAAAATGCAACAAGGCATTAAAGTAAGAAAGCTTCCTGTAGATAGTGGACTCATACCA
Organism: Protopterus annectens; assembly: GCF_019279795.1. NCBI lineage: Eukaryota > Metazoa > Chordata > Ceratodontiformes > Protopteridae > Protopterus > Protopterus annectens. The sequence goes on along the minus strand of NC_056725.1, from coordinate 1,065,062,146 downwards.
CTCCATCTCATAATTATTGCTGATGATCACATCTAAATAATTAACCATGTCTCCTTGCACATCAAAAGTAAATCTAAGAAAATGGGTAGTCTTATTAAGATAATCAATGAATCTATGTAGTTTTTCCATGCTGTCCTTCCATACAAAAATCAAATAGTCAAGGTACCTACCATAGAAGGCCCAGCAGTCCTTAAACTCTGAATCCAGGACATAATTTATTTCTCAATGATCAAGGGCAGCATTGACAAACTTAGGGGCACATGTGGCACCCATAGCAACCCCTGTTTTCTGCCTAAACAAATGATTTTCAAACACAAAGTAATTATTATGAAGAACCATTTCCATAAAAGACCTTAACACTGAAGCTTTCTCATTGCTGACCTTGGCATAACAACAAAGATATTCATAAAACCAGTCCACTCCTATTTCATGAGGTATCACAGAGAATAAATCCTGAACACCCAGTGTAACAAAAAAATATTCCTGGTTAAATTCAACCAAAGCTATTTTTGTCAGGAAATCCCATTAATCTTTCAAAATACATTGATTGTTCTTAAAAATGAGTATGGAAATCAATATATTTAGCCAAGTAATACATTTTAGAGGCTTTTGCGTCAACTATAGGCCTTACTAGGTGGATTAGTAATACTCTTATGAAGCTTTGGAATGCCAAATATGGTGGGGCAGCTTAGGATAAGGCACTTTCAGAAAGTTTAACACTTCTAGTGATATGTGTTCATTTAATAACATGTCCTCTAACAGGATATCAATATTCCTATATGCCATATGTAACTGGTTTAAGGACACCTCTTCATAGATGTATGAAAACAGCATGGAAAGCATTCTATTAACATAGTCATTACACTCCATTACAACTAAGCCCCCACCTTTATCAGGATTCATTATTCTTAGTTGTCTATTACTAACAATGTCATTTAATAATGCATTCTCCTCTGCAATCAAGTTACACTCAGTAATAAAACTATCAGGTGAATTCAAGTAATTCCAAATTTCAAATTCACATACCCCCGGATGCAGTAATCTTCTGTGCAGGACTATCTTAGTCCTGCATGGAAGCGACCGTTTAGAAGCAGCACAGCAACGCACCATGCATATTAATGAAAGTGTGCTACCTGAACTCCTAAATGGACACGGAGCATGGACGAGTGCACGGGGTGTGTCTGAGAGCAGAGCACTCACAATATACACTCCCCTGCAATCAAGAACTGCTGTTTAGCTATAACAATGAGTGAGATCGCTCATAGAGGGTTGCATACCTCCAGCAACACCCCCCCAAGTGTATAAGAGTAATAGTTAAAATATAATAATATAGATAAAATTTTACCGTAGGTGAGTGGGTTTGCCCATTGCTTAGCTATGTATACTGCAGATTAAATAGCACAAGAAGATAAATATCAAGATATATGCAAATGAAGCAGTGCTGCAATAGTGTAGTGGTCAGCGCATTTGCTTTATAAGCAGTCATTCCCGATTCAAGTCTCACTCCAGTACATTCCATTTTCCATGTCAAATCACTTTATGAACAATATTTTTTGTTGCATAACCTACTAAATAACATATATTTGCTTACTGGAATACTACATTAAAAGGAGATGTGAGGTGTCATTGTAATAATGTTGTAAAGTCCACAGATAAACTCAAGTTCCCCATACAGTATATGTACACATGAATCAGGGATACAAATTGAAGATATAATGTGTAAGGAATGATAAATCCATAAAGTGTCCAAATCCACCACTTTCACAAGAACCATTTTACATTTCTGTCTAAATTAATGTGGGGTTAAGTGGGAGTAAGCACTATTAAGCAGTAGTAAGTTTGGGAGTAAGCATATTTAAGCAGTAGTAAGTGGGTTTAAGCCCATTTGCGTGGGGGTAAGCAATGCACACATAGGTTAAGCAATATTGAAGCTAACTCTCTGTAAGCATATTTAACCAGAAGTTAGCATTGCTTACCATCACGCAAACCCGTGCAAACCCACTTACAATTGCTTAAAAGTGCCTTAATCACTCTGCATGCAACAGCTGCTGTTCTACCCAGCAATAAAATAAACAGCCCTCGCAGGTCTTGAACCCAGAACTCTGTACACTATAGTCACAGTAGTTAACCAGTAAGCCATCACAGCAATGCATAAGACTGAGGTATCACCAAACAGATCCTCACTATAGGAATATTAAATTTAACATGTGAAAGGAATCTATAAACACTTTTATGTTGTATAACCTACTACATAACATAAATATGTGAACTGGAGTACTGCATTAAGTCCAGATGTGAGGTGACATTGTAATAAAGTGTTGAAATCCCCTAATAAACACAAGGACCCCATACAGTGTACATAGACATGAATCAGGGATACCAAACACATATATAGCATGTAATGAATAATAAATCAATGCCAAACAGCAAATAGTATGCAAATTAAAAATTAAGCAATGCTAAGCTTTGCACAGCCCTGCTTACTAAGTGTAAGCAATGTGTAGGCCAGCTAAATCAGTTTGCCCATTGGTAGACCCCTTTAAGCAATGCCAACCTTAGGTAAGCAGGTTTGCCCATAGCTTAGCATTTTTAAAACCATCCAATCATGACAAAGTGTGGGAAATCAGCCATATTTAAACCCAACAGGCAGGAATACATCTCATAACTGGCTGCAGCTTCCTCCTGTAGGCACTATGACCAGTGTGGGAGAAGGAGTACACTTTCAGGTGCAGCTCTGGGGCATCCAGGAGTCCAAAGTCATGGCAGAACTCCTTGTTAAAGACCATGACCAGAGACTGCTGCAGGGCCAGTACCAGGGTTCCTAATATAAGGCAGAAGCCTGGGACCATCTCACCCCTGACTTCACCAGTGCCACTGGCATACCTCCAACTGGTGAGCAGGTCAGACATCACTATGCCGACCTTAAATGGAAAAAGAGGGAGCTCTTGGATCAGTGGATCCAAGAGGCTAGGTGGACGGGGGATGTCCCAGCCGTGTGTTAGTATCAGTCCACTGGTTCCCTATTAGAACTGTGAAGGTCCACTTACCCGAATATATAAACACCGACAAGTATTCATCGAACCGCAAAAACACTGATCGTCCTGAAGTGCGAAATCCAAAATGTTGAATCATCATGGCTAGCCCTTCTGTGGTATAGCTCCGTAAGGTAAGTGTGCACTAGTTATGGACCTTAGGGTTAGGGTATGGGTTAAGGTAAGTGCATACATGGTGGTATATGCAAGATTTAGTTTAGGGTTAGAAGTAGGGTTTAGTTTAGGGTTTAGAAGTAGGGTTTTGGTTAGTGTATGTATGTGGTTTATTTATTTTGTTTGGGTAGGTAGTATGTAGCGAGCAGTGGGGTGGGACAACTATGATGGCTTGAGTTTTTGAATTTCACGGTTTAGGGTGTTCGGTTTATTTGCAGCTCGCGTAATATGTGTCGGTGTTTATGTATTCAGTGAATAGGACTTTAGCGGTTCTAATATAGACTCCAGTCCACTGCCTGTTTAATAATTGCCAGATCATTTATATTATGGATAGGTATAGCTAAATATTCCTCTTATGCCTTTGACAGTGGCAGACGAGGGGGCTGTGAACTGGGAAGCTCATGCATGTACATTGAAGAGGTTGCGTCGTGAGGCAGGTTAGTAAAACTCTTGAATGTACTATCATAAGAAATAAATCTAAAAGTAGTAAAAAGTTAATTGCCAGTATAAAACCTGTATTGTTTAAGGCATGTACTGAATACACAATATGGCAGGATGAGTCTCATATAGGTTGTATGTAAATAAAATGTTCACAGCCTGACAATAAAGTTATAACTGCTGGACTGCCTGTATTTACTCTGGCATCATATGGTAATGTAATGTTGCAACCTCTTAATAGTACTGTTGTATTAAGCACTGTTACCCACATTGTGCTACATAAATAAAATGTGTAGGAATGTCTGTATATGACTGTTGTAATCACAAAAGTTCATATTGTATAACTGAGAGAGATTTAGACAGAAAACAGTGAACAGGTAGACAACATAATCCAAGTAGCACACTCAACTGAGATGTGAACTGTTGTATTTTTAGCACACACAGCCATGGTTCGAATCCTGGGAGTGGTAGTAAGCTGTATGCAGAATCATACCGCACAACTGTACAGATATGTCCAGAATGTCTAGTTAATTGGCCCATATCCGCTGCCTGTCACCCTGTCTCCCTGGCAAATCAGTGGGATGATCCCAGACATTTAGGCAGCAAATAATGACATACAACTGATTGTCAGACATCTATAAGAACAAACCTGTCACTCTAGCAACTCCCCAAAATTTTATGAGAGTAATAAGGAAAGTATGTCCAATCTCCACTCCCATGTTGTAAAGCTGTGACCAGAGTGTGTGCAGTAACAGAGTGAGACGTATGTGCATAATAATAATGTGGAATCTGGTAATATGTGTAGCAACATTCAGGTAGTACTAACAAGCATTCCCCCACAGGTCTGTCAGATATGAAAACTGTGCCTAGAAATAAAAGATTGATATCCTGGACTGGTACTGTTTACTCTGGTATTGTATGGCATTGTTAGCGTTGCAGTTGATCTGAATAATAAGGTATTACTCATCACTGTCATCCACACTGTGCTACATAATAAAACTGTCTAGGAAACCCTGTATAAGAGTGTTGTAATTACAAGGTCAGATTGTAGAACCACGGGAGACTTATAGACAGAAATCAGAGAAGAGAAACACAGCAATATCTATATAGCACATTCAACTGTGATGTACACTTTTTCATTTTTAGAAGACACAGCCATGGTTCGAATCCTGGGAGTGGTAGTAAGCTGCATGCAGAATCATACCCCACCAGTGTACAGATTTGCCCAGAATATCCAGTTAATTGGCCCATATCTGCTGGCTGTTACCCTGTCCCCCTGACATATCAGCATGCTAATTTCTGACATGTGGGCAGGATTTAATGTCATATAACAGGCCTGTACATATTTGGAAAATGTCTATGAAAACAAATCTGTCATTGTACAACTCACCAAATGTTTATGAGGGCAATAGTCAAAATATGTCCCGGTTTCACCTGCATGTTGTCAAGACATGCCCACAGTGTGTGCAACAAGAGATGGACAGGTATGTGCATAACATCAACCTGGAATCTGGGAATATGTGTAGAAACAGTCAGGTAGTGTTAACAAACAATACCTCCAAAGGTATACCAGGTAAGAGGTATCTACTGCAGGTAAAGTTCAATTAATGTATATAGTTGTCTACATCCATTCCACTGTCCAAACTAAGGCCATAGGGTAGTGTAATAATACCTGTAAGGTACAGATCACAGCACTGATTAGGAAAGTAATGAGAACTACAGGGATATACAAGTTGTTAATTGACATCCCCCCCACCATATCTGCAACAATAAACTAAATACACAACTCAATCAGTATGTGCTCTATTAAATCTACTGTTGGGACATATGTCCTATTGTTTGATAAATATTTAAAATTGTTTCTATCCATGTGCCATGTTGAAATACTCCCACATTAGTGGCATGCTTCCATCAATGCACCCGTATGCTGTTGTAATGCCCACTGTGGTTCCATATATGCATGTGTTCTGTTTCCTATGCAACTGTTCCATATCTGGTGCTTCAGGTTAATGGGAATATCTATGGATGCTGTTATACCTAATCCTGGAATGTGTTGACTATTACTAACCCACATATGTTGTAAAATTGAAACACCATAGCAAGTTTGGGAAGGCAGGTCCCAGCGGACCCACCTCTCCCACCTCATCTGGACATGGGACTGGAGCACATCTAGGCCCACCCCCCCCACCCCCTCACCCCCCACTGGTCCTGCACCACCACCGACGGAGCAACTCAGGGGATGGGGCTCAGCCCCTGAGAGTGGTCATCTGGACATGGGACTGGACACCAGCACATCTGGGGCCCACCCCAGGACCTCCTCGTCCACTGGTCCTGCACCACCATCGGACGGAGCAACTTCAGGGGATGGGGCTCAGCCCCCTGAGAGTGGGAGCAGACAGGACACTGTCACCTGTCGCCAGGTCCGGGATCTGGTGGTAGCGAACTCCGCAGGGAGTTTGGAGATCTGCTAACGCCAGCTTGAGGGGTGTGTGGCGCAATTAGAGGACCCACCTCTCCCACCTCATCTGGCCATGGGACTGGGCACCAGCACATCTGGGGCCCACCCCAGGACCTCCTCGTCCACTGGTCCTGCACCACCTTCAGGTGGAGCCACTTCAGGGGATGGGGCTCACTCCCCTGAGAGTGGGAGCAGACAGGACAATGTCACCTGTCGCCAGGTCCGGGATCTGGTGGTAGCGAACTCCGCAGGGAGTTTGGAGATCTGCTAATGCCAGCTTGAGAGGTGCATGGCGCAACTAGAGGGTCAGCCTGGCCCTACTACTCAGCCCCCAGCACAGCCACCTTCGAGCCATAAAGGTGCAGTGTTGACTGCCCATGGTTGGGGACCTCAGTCCCAATGTTTCCACTAGGGGGCTCATGGGTCTCCGACTTCCAAACACCTCTCCCCATCCAAGGTGTTTTCTCCCCACATGTCATATACTGCCCCTGTATGCTATTTTGTCTGTCTTGTCTGTTATCCTACCCAACCTACCTCCCCAAGTATACCTACTATCCTTCCCCAAAATGCCACTCTCACCTTAAAAAAAGGGCAATCTGTTCCCAAAAAAAAAAAAAAAATTTTGCCCACTACATAGCTGTGCATTTCACACACGTGTCCACTGGACACATATAATCTGGTCTAATTCATTTCCCAACATATTATTGTTATCCTTACCCCTCTCTCAGGGGTAAGAGTGTCCAAATCTACCTCCAAATCAGTATATATGCACAGCTGTTGCTGTAGAAGAAATTGGCAGCTATGGACCTTCCCTACACCCGTCCTGCACATCCCTAGCTATTTTCCCTACTGTCTTTCCATCTTTATGCCCCTTTTTCACCACTCTCCTAACAACCCTTTTTCATTTCTTTTAAAGAAATTAGCATGGGGGCAAGTGGGAGTAAGTACCTTTAAGCAGCAGTAAGCGGGTTTAAGCTTGTTTGCGCGGGGGTAAGCAATTCTTACACATGTTAAGCAATTTAGAAGCTAACTGAGTAGAAGAAAAACTGTAACCAGAAGTTATTAGTGCTTACTTTCATGCAATCTCACGCAAACCTGCTTACAACTGCTTAAAAGTGCCTTAATCACTTTGTATCCAATGGCCCTTGTTCTGCCCAGCAACAAAATAAACAGTTTTTGCAAGTCTCAAACCCGGAACCCTGCACACCATAGCCAAAGTGATTTATATAAATATATGTATGTGTATATATATATATATATATATATATATATATATATATATATATATATATATATATATAAATATATATATGTATATATATATATATATATATATATATATATATATATATATATATATATATATATATACATATATATAAAAGAGAACATAACAAATGCATATATGATCAAAGGCACCATTAATGTGGGTGAGGGGACCCAAGCTAAATACGTCTTGAAAGTATTATCACCCCCTCCCCTACAGCCAAACAGATCTGCCCTGCAATACAATACCAACTGTTGTAAGTCCCATACCCAGGACCCTACACAACATGGCCACAAGACATTAACAGTAATCCTTCCCACCTGTATGATGTCAGGATGGTATCAATAACATATCATGCAGTACAGTCTGGCTACCATTGGGAATGTACAATGTGGAAGCAATAAACATTCCAAAGATACATACACACACACTCACACACATATATATGCAGATACACACACACACACACACACACACACACACACACACACACACACATATATATATATATATATATATATATATATATATATATATATATACACACACACGCATATATATATATATATATATAGATATTTATGTAACTACACATACACACACATAGATATGTATAGGAAGATACATATTTAGAGGGTGCACAGCATATTGAACAACCAGTATTTCTACAGTTGCCATCTTTTCAAATGGACAGTGTATATGTCACTCATACAAAAGACAACTGTTGCCTGAAACATATACCCATGGTGGGAGGGTGGTGTAATGGTTAAGGTCTTTAACTTAGAAGCACAAGGTGCATGGTTTGATTCTCACAGGGGATAATTGGCTAGGCTTAAAAATGGTCCATGAGAGCAGCTAACCAAGTAATAATCTATGAATCCATGAGAAGTCAAAGGATATGACACCACACACAGGTTTGCATACATAAGAAAGTTTTATTTGTGTACTATTACAGTTGTATATGCCATGTCATATAGCTGTTAAGACTTTGACATACATACTAACTGATTAATGCAACTCTCATGCAGATCATTTTATACAGTAATCCGA
>NC_056725.1:1064838727-1065048727 GCF_019279795.1 Protopterus annectens | reverse complement strand
GTCAGCAATTGCCTGGGCTCTACAAATGTGTGGCCCATGGGTTAGGGTAATCAGATGTGACAGTTGTATTTACAGGTAGCATATGCATAACAGAAGAGGTCCCTAAAAGGCATGCGTTGCAATGTGTACTGGTATAACAAGACCATGTTGGAAAACTACAGACAGTATCATGTATGATACACCAGGCTGAACAAGGAGAAGGTCATGGTGAGCTGCCTGTCGGGCGCTAGGATCTGCCACATAACACAAGCACTCAGGTCACACCAAGGCAAGTACAAATATGACTCAATCATTGTCCATGCTGGTGTGAATGACCTGAGACGTACCTCCCTGGACTACATGAAAAGAGACATAGAGGAGCTCTCTGAGCATGTAGCCCAGGCCGGTATGACCCTGACCTTGAGTAGCATCTTACCCTCACCAAGACTGATGCCACAATATGAAGACAAGATGATCAATTTCAACAATTGGCTTAAGTATTGGTGTCATTCAAAGGGGTCCAATGCCTGTCAGCCTGGGATGACATGCTCGACAAACCATGATGCTTCGCTAGGGACAGCTTGCACTGTCACCCCTGGGCTTTTGGATATTGGCAAAGGCTCTTCCTACCCCCATAGTGCCTTTTTTAGGCAAGGCTCAAAAGACAAACCCACCTCCATAGGTATCACAAGGGATAAAAAACTAAGAGTAACGCTACTCAACGCCAGAAGTCTAAACCTCAAGATGCACGCACTCAAAACTCTCCTTAGCATGGAGAACATCGGTATCTGTGCAGTAACAGAAACCTGGTTCAAGGCTCCCAAGAGCACTCCAGCACAACCAGGTTATACCTCATACCATGCTTTTCGGCCCCAAAACTTGGACAGAACCACAAAAGGAGGGGGAGTATCAATATTCATCAAAGATACCCACACCTCCAGGTTGGTGGCACAACATGGAGCATCAGAAACTATCCATGTGAAACTAACAGTGGGTAAAACTGCCTTCCAGTTTATAGCCTGCTACATACCACCCTCCCAAACCCAGGAACCCCACTCAGCCTTCCTGAGAACACTGGAAAATATGAAGGTCTCTCCAAACACCATTATATTGGGCGATGTCAACTACCCAAACATAGACTGGGAGCATTACTCTAGCTCCAACACCCAAGCCCAAAGGTTTCTAGAATTTATAAACTCAAATGCTATGGAACAACTTGTTACCACTCCCACAAGAGGGGAAAACATACTGGACCTGATCATCACCAACATGGGGACTCTATATTCCAGACAAGAAGTGTATCCCTCACTGGTAAGATCAGACCATAAACTACTTTCACTGGATATTCACATCCCGACTCCACCCCCTGCCCTAAAAACCACAGTGAAAAACTTCTCTAAAGCAAATTTCACACTCCTCAAAACTGAGGTGGAATCCTTCATAGCCCCTGGGCCTGTGGAAAATACGGCCCAGACCGCAGAATCCTTTATAAACGCATTCTATGAACACATTCAGGAATGCATGGATCATGCAATCCCAAATAAAACCAAGACCCAATCCTCCAAAGGCAGACGTCCTGTCTGGTGGACCCCAGCCATAAACAAACTATACAATAGATGGAGGAAGCTACTACATGATAGAGCAAAATCCCAAAAAGGGAAGGCATCTCTGATCAGTATTAGCAAAAAACTATGGGCACTCATAAAATCGTCTAAGGCCAGCTTCGAGAGAAAAATTGCACAGGACACTAAGCATAATCACAAGGCTTTCTTTAGTTATGTTAGGAACCTGGGTGGGAATTCCCAGATATGCTCAGAATTAGTCCAAAATGACAAAAAATACACCAAACCCACAGACATTGCCAACATCCTAGCTGACAGGTTCAGCGAAAACTTCTCCCCCCCTTCCCACCAAAAGGGCAAATATCTATCCCAGCAGAGTGCTGCCCCCATGACATCTCAGATGCTCAGGTAAGAGCTGCCCTCTCCAAAGCAAAAAACACAGCATCAATGGGACCAGACGGTGTCCCGGGCTGCATCCTACATGAACTCCAAGAAGAGCTAAACCCAAACATAAAACTACTGTTCAGTCTCAGCCTTACTACAGGATATGTACCCAAAGAGTGGCATACAGCAACAGTGGTCCCTCTCCACAAAGCAGATCCTGCCTCTTAAACCTGGTTGATTTCTTTGAAACAGTCACCAAGGCCATTGACGAGGGGAAGGTGGTCCACACAGCCTACCTGGACCTCGCAAAAGCCTTCGATACAATACCCCACTCGGGTATTATAGATAAGCTCACCAGCTTAAATATAAACACCTATGTCACTACATGGGTTGCAAACTGGCTCAAGGAGATAACCCACATGGTTAGAATTGCTGGAGCCATGTCAGACTCCAAACCAGTTACAAGTGGTGTCCCACAAGGCTCAGTCCTGGGACCTCTCTTGTTCGGTATATATTTCTCTGAGGTACAGGACAACAGAGAAGGACTGTGGCTGACCAAGTTCGCAGATGACTGCAAACTGGGCACCATAATCGACTGTCTAGCCGACACAAGCATCCTCCAAAAGAGCCTCATAGAAACAGACAACTGGTGCCAGAGCCATGGCCTCAAACTAAACGCCAAAAAGTGTATAGTCATCCCCTTTGGCAAAAACAAAGTGCCCACAAATTACCACATAGGTGGTAATCCATTAAGTAAAGAAGAAATAATTAGGGACCTGGAGACCCACATTGATAGCAATCTCTCATTTGACAACCACGTGGCCAAAGTGGTTAGAAAAACATTTTATATAGCCCATCTAATCATGAAGGGATTCACATCTAGATCAGGGGAGGTCATCGTGCCTCTTTACTCATCCCTCATCAGGCCCATAATTGAGTACAATGCCCCTTTTGGGATGTACCTTACCAGACACCTGCAGCAACTGGGAAGACCCCAAAAGTACCTCACCAAGATGATCAAAGGGCTCAAACAGATACCATATGCTGCCCGGTTAAAGAAACCCCAGCTCTACTCAGTGGCATACCGCCTGCTCAGAGGCGATCTGTGCCTGACATATAAAGCCATGTCCAACCTGGAATTAATGGACATGCTGCACCTCAGAAAATCCAAATCCCATCGAGCTACGTGCTCGAGAGACTTGAACCTCAGCACTGAAATAAATAGGACATGCTGGAGGGACAGATTCATAACCCAGAGGCTCCCTTCACTCTGGAATAAAATCCCAGTCCAGGTTAGGCAGAGTCCCTCATTGACTCTTGTCAAGAGGAATCTTGATGAGTGGATGGGAGATCGTAGGTTTACCCTGGGTATCACTTCTGTGTCACAGTTAGGCAGAGGCACAGTATACTAACCTCGAAAAAGGGCATAGCAAAATTAATTTAAAATGGGTGGCGAAAGGGAAACACACTCTGGCTAGGCTTATAAATTCCCTATGGCAGATAGCCTAGTATGAACCTATGAACCTATGTGCTGCATAACCAACACCTCACCCCACCTCAAACCCACCATCCCCAACTGTACAGTGCCGGTGCCAGTGTACACCTGTATGCAAAAAGGCTGAAGGTGGGGAGCGGGTGTCATCATGACACAACAGTGCACTGCAGCAGGGAACCAAAGGATGCTATGAATGGCTGTATCTGCACACAGTCAGGGTCAGGAACTGTGGCAGACATAACCCTGACTCCACAGCAATAGTGACGGCAGTATGTGAACTCCAAGGGATGTGCACATGAGTTGACCTTGCAATCATGCAGAGTTGGGGGACACATGTAGGACAGACTGACCATATACTGGCAAATGCAGATGGCCCATGCTAATATACCCCTGCCAGGAATAGTGGCTGCTGTAGTACACATAACAGTAGGTGCAACAAACCATCATGATAAGGGCATGCACACATATGCACCCATGAAGTGTATATATCTCAATCAGCATCAGCACAACTAACACATTTGTTTGACACTGCCATTTGATTGTACAGGATATATGTCACATATCAGGCTCATGTAATGTTAACATATGCAGTAATGTGGTCCTATGGCATATCAAGGAAGAGGGAGTCATATCAGTAAGGGTGTGTTCACTCCCCATAGCCAAGGTAAGGATTGACGGTTGTTAGTGTAATTGTAACGTATTACTCATACATGCAGCGCTGATGATGACATCTGTAAATCAGACAGCAGGCATTCACATATAGCTTCTGTCCACATATCATCTCAGGTATGTATCAGACAAACACATAGTGGCTGTGATCAACAGATCAGATATAAATGACACACTAATATACATTCAGCAATGGTGTGTACACCTGTGAGGTATGGTGCACAGTACATGGCATGGTGCTGAACAGGTGCACGGCAATACTGTGTACATGCGTGCAGTGTTTTCCAGGGGAAGGGGCATCACCTAATAACACAGCCCATACACCACACACATGTATACTGTTGCTAGCATGGATTGACTGTAGCTGCACTGCATGCTGTTGAGTATGTTATGCATGTTGACAGATGGGTAATGTGAGGTCTGTGTGTAATATCTTCATGCAACCTCACTGTAAGTGTGTGTAGGGGTGGTGGGGTTGGGGGGGTTCTTTTGTCTGTAAGTGCAATCTGGTGGAGTGGAGGGGGTTGATGCATGTAGGATGTGTGTGTGTGTGTGTGTGTGTGTGTGTGTGTGTGTGTGTGTGTGTGTGTGTGTGTGTGTGTGTGTCCATGTATGCACGTGTGAATGTGGGGTTGCTCATATGTCTCAACTTCCCTTTGGAATTGTGCAGTACATGGACATGGACTGACACATGAGACGCCAGGAATACCTGTCTGATATGTAATCTCAGGACAGCTGATAGTATAATAAGGTCTTTAGCATGGAACATGCATTGGGAGGGGAAACTAAACACCAGGTATACTGTTAAAACTGCAGTCAGCAGTCAGGTGAAAGACAACACCAGTGAGTGTAACCAAATATTATTGTTGTCCACATAATAAGGTAATAGCGCAACAGATCTTGCATCTACTGAGAAATAGTTACATATGACACTCCGGTGCGTGACATTACTGAGTGACTGTAGTAGCCCCTAATATAGGGGGGGCATGCTCACGATGTCTGGAAAAACACAGTGTGAGCACAGTGGATGACAGCAGTGAGTCCTTGTAAAACTGACTCCAATCAAAGTAACAGGTCATGTTTTGTGGTCAGTTGTCTAGGCAATTAGAAGAATGATATGTTAATGATTGGTATTAACGAGTGTAGGTTTCCAAATGTGATGCAGGATGGGGAACTTAAGAGAATAAACTTGGGACAGTCTGTAAACTCAGGGACAGGTAGGTATTATGGTGGAATGTCAGTGTGTGTGTGTGTGTGTGTGTGTGTGTGTGTGTGTGTGTGTGTGTGTGTGTGTGTGTGTGTGTGTGTGTGTGTGTGTGTGTGTGTGTGGACACAGCAGCCATAGCCAGATGTCCAGCAGGGTACCACATAGGCAGATGTAAAGGGGTGCTCATGGGATGGCCACTAGTCATCGTGCCCCTGGCAGAAGTGCCACATCTGGTACCACCAGATGCATGTTTCAGGCTATCATGCTGGCACAGGCACGTATAGAAAGGTACACCAGACAGGGTCTGAGGCTGCAGAGGGCTGCATTTTTTGCTGTAAGTGACAACATCCGTAATCTTGCAGGTGCCCTCTGTTATTATACAGAGGTCATGGATAGATGGTGGGGTGAGATGGTGAGCCTCCTCAACCATGGATTGTCCATGCTAGAGCATGTGGTGGGACTGATGTGATGGCTACATGGACATAGGCCAGCAACACCAATATCTGGCAGTTGACATGGACGTGCAAGGACACCAAGCCACTTCTGTAGTGGCAGTACCAGCCCCAGCACTGCAGTGGGATGCTGTCCACACCACACAACAGCAGGCCATGTGCACATGGCCCTGGCCAGTCCCAGGAGGGCCTGGTTCCAGTAGACATGTGTCATCCTCATGGGAGAGTAGCATATCGAGGCTTGCACCTGGACATGCCCGTGGAACCTCTGGCAGGCACAGTTCTCATGTTTGTGGCCGGAGGCAGTAAACTGCACACCCTGCCAGGTATGGTCTGCAGCTGTCCAACAAACACCTGTATAGGGCTGCCACATGGCAGAACTGTGAGCATGCATACCCTCACACAATACAAACACACCTAGAGCAACCCCATACCTACACACACCACATCACCATTTCCGTATCAGTAACTTAAACCCCTCACACACATGGTGTCAAATGTATGGCCCACCTTAGGTATCTGGCAAACCAACAACACACCCTGTGCATATGATGATACCTATGCCACATCCCTGTAATCCATAACATCGATGCAGGGACAGGCTAATATGGTTCTGATGTACATGGTGATTGTACTACAGTGTACCAATGTACTGCTGTGTAACATGTTGTCAGCAGTAATGTTTAATGCCTACAAGTCAGGTAGTTTAGCTGTCCAGCCATGATGCATCATAGCTGTTAGTAACACTGAGTGATTGTGGTCTCCATAATGTTCTCCGTTTGTGTTGTAGGTGTCCATGTGTCAGCAGGGGCATGGTCTGTTGTCTTATCTCTCAAAGGGTATGGCACTGTCGTGACACCATTGCTGTGCCATATCCTGGGTACAGTTGAACATGTGTCACAGGTCTGTATAACAGTTACTGCCTGTGCCACATGGACAGATGACTTCCTGGGACATGTATATTCAGTAACCTGAAGTAGATCCCTCCACATACACGTACACTCTTACTTGGCAGCACTGGGACTAGACCCCTACCTAGGTATGTCGTGCTACTGATGTGTGTGGCTTTAATTGCACACACCACACAGAGTGCAGGATGAGGTGCATTCCAGGTTACATGTTACATGCAGAATATCCCCAGGCATGTACAGTATGGTAATGGGGGATGTAATAGTTGTATATGGACAATACATAGTATAACATACCATCATATACACATTAACAAACACATAACAATCAGACACACATCCGAAAGCCCTGTGCCTAGCAGTGCTAACTACCTTGTCAGTGTGTTCAATTTGTTACAGGTAGGCTGCACACAGCACATGCATAACTGGGCAGGATAGTGTTATCAATTACCTGTATGGTTGATGGTGACAGTGGTCACCATACAGTGGTACATGGGACACGTACTGGGAGTACAATGGTGTAATGACAGCATACCTAGCACCCACACCCCACTGTGGATATTGTACACACTGGAACCCATGATGACACTCTGACATGCCCACCATCACACATTGAAAGGACTGCAATAAACCCCCTTGTCCATCCCAAGAGTGTTACTACAAGGATATGCATCTAATGCACATGCCACAGGCATAGTTGGGTGATGCATTGTCATGCCTCTCATATGGGCAGCAACATCACTATCCCTAATACTGTGTGGCAATGCATATTGTAATAGGAGTATGTGGCTTCGGAATGCTGTACCCTACATATAAACACACATGCACACAGACACACACTTGCCAGAACTCAGTGGGTATCCCATGCCTATCAACCCATTTGTACAACAGTGTTGTGCTGGTACTGCAAGGCCCATGTAGCCCTTAGGGAAAGGAGCATAACAAAGTACATGTAATGTCCGGTACAGCAGCAGCCACATCTAATTATGGCAATGGGTGGTGCGGTGGGTGTGAAGGGCCTTGAGGTATTCCCAGCTACAGGTCTACTAACACACAGACACTGATATCCTCAGTAATACACATGTACACATTAGTCAGTACTAGGGTTCATCAGTGCAGGTGTTCATAGGTGTCTACCTGGCTATTGTCCATGGAGAGATGGGAAGTGTAGGGGATGTGTGTACAGTGGTATAATGCCACCTGCCATGAGCCAGCAGGCCATCTATCTACAGACACTACTGTGGTGACACTCAGGGTGAGATTGACCTGCATCAGCCTATCCTGTGTGTGCCTCCTGCAAATGGTCAGTGAGGTGATCCAGTTGACATGTATGCAACATGTATTACATAACATGGTTAGTGTCTGTCTAGGAGACCTGTACCCAAGAATGTTCTGTTGACTGTGGTAGTGTAGTGGAAGTATCCATGGCATGTGGTGCATACAGGATGTTGAGTCCTGTCTGTGCCATTTATAACACAGCTGGGCAGACATGTCAGTGTCAGTGATGCATAGATTGTCTGTACGTATCCAAGATGGATACTTGACATCTGCAGATCTGTAGAAGGACTGACAGACATCAGCTCACCAACTAGCTATGCAGTAGGATGAATGTGTTGACAGATGTCTGACACCGATAGGTATGCCATTACTACATAATGGCAGCCTTCACTGACATGTGCTATACAGACAGTAGTCTACAGTTATTTTCCACATGTCAGATCATTATCCAGTAAGACATATATAATGTGACACAGCTCACACACCAGGAACATGACAGTGAGGACTCAGAGTCCATCTATGCATGCAGGGGTCTTTGTTTCCAGTACTGCAATTAGCAATGTACTCTTGCTTTGGAAGGCACTGTCAACAGTAATAACATAATGATACACTTCATGCCAGTATGACTGCATATAACCTGGGATACTACTCTTCTATGTAACACATTCACATGTATAAGAATGCTGTACAAGTCATATATACTTAAGTGTCCCTGACAGGAGACTCATACCCCTTGCTACTGTAATGTCAGCACATAGACGCATGTTATGTACATGTCATTACATACACTTATTACAGATGTCATTACCCTGCTATGTTATCAGGGATGTGAGCACTGGTTACCAGGGTTGAGGAAAGCTTAACAGGTTTCAGCACTGCTGCAATATTGCAGCTAAGCACATTTGTGCACTGATAAGCAAAGCCTACACAGTGTAAGTGCCAATACGTTTAACTGCATGTTAGACCGCTTAGCTTCATGCAAACCCACACAAACACACTTAAAGCTGCTCAAAACTGCCTTAACTACTCTGTATTCAACAGCCCTTGTTCTGCGCAACAACAAAATCAAAAGCCCTTACAGGTCTTGAACCCAGGACACTGTACACTATAGTCACAACAGTTAACCACTACACCATGACAGTTGTGAAGACAGTTGCTGTGTTTCCAATATATCTGTCAGTACACACATTGAATAGTATTGAACAATTGCTGTGACTTCTACAATTGTATAGTACTTGTTAGTGATATTACTGTTGCATCACATCATGTTGTAATATCTAAATATACACATATCAGAAACATATGGTGTGATACATCTGGGAAGGTATACACAACAGTAGTGTTTACACATGACAATGATATGGATATATATATATATATATATATATATATATATATATATATATATATATATATATATATATATATATATATATATATATATATATATATATGTCTACATGTATATACCCATATATATTCATATATATGTATTTATACACATCTCTATAGCGCATCATATATATGGCCATATATAGATCTCTATTTGTGTGTGTGTGTGTGTGTGTGTGTGTGTGTGTGTGTGTGTGTGTGTATATATATATATATATATATATATATATATATATATATATATATATATATATATGTTGATATATATGTAGATATCTATAACTATATGTGCATATATATCTATATATCTGTATATGTGTAGACATATATAGATGTATATATATATATATATATATATATATATATATATATATATATATATATATATATATATATATATATATGCACATATATCTATATATCCAAACATGTATGTAGATATGTATATATATATATATATATATATATATATATATATATATATATATATATATATATAGAGCTACATATGTTAACCATGTCCAGAACATGCAGTGGAGTCATACCTCAGCACCAATAGTCTCAACCTCTTAGGCTCGTAGCTTCATAGGTTCATAGGTTCATACTAGGCTATTGACCCTGGGGCCTATACAAGCCTAGCCAAAAAGGTACCCTGGCTTTTGCCACCCAAGAAAATTATTTTCTTGTGCCACTGTCAAGCAGAGCCACAGAGGTGATCCCTGGGGTGAATTTCCTATTTCTCATCCAGTCATCAAGATTTTTCTTGAAGAGTGATAATGAGGAGGTTTGTTTGATATAGATAGGTAGTTTATTCCAGAGTATGCGAAGTCTCTGGGACAGGAATCTATCCCGCCGGCATGTTCTGTTTATTGTGGTGACAAGGTTTCGGTCCCTAGAGCGTGTAGCTCAGAGGGATTGGGATTTCTTTAAGTGGAGCATGTCCAAAAGCTCTGGGTTTGACATAGCTTTGCATGATAGGCAGAGATCACTTCTGAGTAGGCAATATGCAATGGAGTAAAGCTGGAGTCTTTTGAGACGGTCTGTGTAGGGCATCTGTTTGAGGCCAGTAATCTTCTTTGTGAGGTATTTCTGTGGCCTTTCCAGTTGTTGTAGATGTCTTGTGAGGTACATACCAAAAGGGGTGTTGTACTCTATAATGTGTCTAATGAGTGATGAGTAGAGGGGAACAATGATCTCTTAGTGCAAAAGGATGTTAAGTATGCAGCAGGGTCTAAAACACTTCCCTTAGCAAAATTTGTGGACAATAAGGTAAAACATATAAGTAGTGAAAATCCATATATATTGAAAGATTCTTGGGATTTCTTAAGATGCATTGGTTCACAATTATATAATGAAGACCTACTATTTGTCACTGTGGACGTAGTTGATCTTTTTTCATGCATACCACACCAAGAAGGCCTTAATATGTTTGAAGAAATGGTTTACAGAGATACAAAATTGACTCAGGCTGAAAAAAGTGTAACTATAAGTTTAGTGGATATGGTATTAAGATATAATTTCTTTACTTTCCAAGGAGAATACTATCAACAGGTCCAAGGCACAGCAATGGGTGCAGCTTGTGGACCTATTTATGCAGATACAGTTTTAGCTAAGTGGGAGGATGAATATATAATCAATTCTATTTACAACAAATGTTGGACATTGTATCGGCGATATTTGGATGATATAGTCATATTTTGGATAGCAGGGTAGACAAATTTTACGAATTTTTTGACTATATCAACAATTCCACAGATTTCTTAAAATTTACATATACTCTTTCATTGGAGAAGTTGCAATACTTAGATGTTGAAATATACAAGACAGGAAGTGATTTTGCAACTAAGATCTTTAGGAAGCAAACCTTTGCAATTCCTTCCTTCACTTCACTAGCGCACCCCCTCACACTGTAAGAAAAATATTGTAAAAGGTCAGTTTGTGAGGGTAGTAGAATGACCAGCTAGTGAAGATTTTTGGCAGAATGCAACTTACTTACCAGGATGTTTGAACAAAGGGCTACCCAAGCAATTTCATAATGAAGTTGAGAAATGAGGTGGAAATGGGGAGAAACACCAAATTTCAGCCAATAAAGGGACAAAGCAATATTATCCAAATGGTAGAAAATAAAACAACTTGTAGTGAAAAGAACCAGGATTTGAACAAGCTTTAATTATGGAATACAATGTGTCCAACATTCGAAAGTTAGTGAAATATTTAGAAATGAATGGAAAAATTTTAGCTTTAACTGATATAAATGGCATCAATAATTTGATGCCAAAAATTGTATATAGAAATTCTAGGAGTATAAAGAATATTTTGAATCCCAATCAAAGCATTATAGAATAAGTTATGGAATAGATGGACAAGAAAAGAAAGGTAGTTATAAGTGTGGTCATTGCAACCAATGCCAATATATGTCAAATGCTACGGAAATAATTATTCCTAGTAGGAATAACATAATAATAAAGAGCAAAGGTTTTTATAATTGTGAGACCAAGGGTAATTTACATAAGCATTTGTAAAAATGCAATTCCTTCTATATAGGAAAGACTGAACGCACCCTGAGGAGGAGAATATATGAACACTATTATGAGATTTCCAAGGCTAAAGACACTAATGCCCTGTATAGGCATACAAAAGAGTGTGAAGAAGCTGTTTTCAACTTTTTTGTTATTGAACAGGTCAAAAAGGATTTAAGGGGAGGTTTATGGGAAGAAAGAGTAGCCTATAGGGAATTATGGTGGCAAATTTTTCTCAATGCTACAAAAAAACCAGGCTTAAATGAGAGTGTTTCAATAACATCAGTACTCAAAATTAAATCTGCTGACATTTAAAAACAACAAACAACAAATATAAAACCTTTACTTGTAATTTGCATTCACGACCACTAGATGGTGTTTTTCATTCATAAAAAGTAATGATTTGCAATGAATTTGTGTCTCATTATCTTAAATGGAAAAGTCTTTTTTCAAATATAAAAGAAAACATTTTTTTTTTTTCCTGCACTCTATCAATTTTTGTGATATGAATATCAATTCTATATATCTTGGATATTTTATATTTTAAAAGTGTATTTTTTATTAACAATATGTAAATTTGGGTCATTTATTTTTAATGATATGTGTTTTTAATATTCATGATAGGCAGTAACAGATTGGTTGTTTCTTGATGCACATCGACTGATTGGATACTTTTTGAAAAATAACAGTATTTATAATGCATATAATTTATTAATTTTAGCATTATCTGATGAAGTCTTTGTCATTGGAGACGAAAACGCAATTTTGTCAAGAGCGTTAATCTGCAGTTTTTATATGTTCGTGTCTTACTTGGTGGAATTAAACAGTGGAACCTTTGCTGGTGTGTTTCCTGCCTTCTACTAGGCTGTTTTGGATTTTTTTCTTGGTTATTGGTCGTTTTTCTACACTTAGATGTTAAGTATGTATTGCAGGTATATATGTAGACTTTTGCTACTGTAACAGGGGTTGTCTTATCAGACATGTTGTGTGTGGGAGGTCACATCTGCTATTGACATGTACGTCATCAGTTACTGACAGACATTCTAAGAACATCATAGTACAGTACCACTGAGAGCACAGTAATGATCCTGTGGACTACAGCAGAGATATGACCAATATATATGGACAATCTGGCACACTCTGTTCAGTCCAGAGGTATACACAGATCCCCTTAGTGCGAGACATGTGGACCAAGCCTGACAATGTGGATGTTAACAGCCATGTACATGGGTATATCACATAAATACTGGACTACATATGCCCATGCAGTGTATGCATTCACACACTCCTGTCTGTCCTGACACATAATAACTGGTGGTGCAGAGGTCACATGGCCACCTAGTACCCAGTAGTTAGTGACATACATCTGAACAGCATCCCACTGCTTTGTCAGAAATACACAACAGTTATGGTGGCCCGGCAGCAGTACATCTTGCAAATATCTGGACATGACATCACACTGGGTAATTACAGTAAGCTGCTAGGTATGTAACAAAGCACTGCGCAAACTTCAGGCAGGCTGCCACAACACTAGCCTACATTTTGTATGGGGAAATACACATGTACCTGCAAATATAGCAGTCTCTACAGGTATGTCACAGCACAGAGTAACAAACACCTGTGTGAAAGTGTATATCAACAACCAATATGAACACAGCCACAGCCACATATGGTACGCAAGCTTAATATTACACTATATGGACTGTCCGATCAACACCATCCTCTTATGTGCCACTCACACACTAACCCTACATATACCGGGCCATGACACAGTGTCGTCCAATGCCTGTTTGTGGTATGGAACATGTGTGTGCTTGGCCCTAGAAACATGTGATCTGATAGGGTACCATACACTGGAGCAGCATGTAACATCAGATAGGACAGGACCAAGAACAATGACATCTACTACAGTCTGTACACAGGCCAAGGTAAGTATTCACAGTACGCATACTGTCGACAATTACCATAAGTACACAGACCCCACTACTGCACACACAACCACAATATGGCCAGTTTATGTCCTCAAATATAACCCCTACAATACATAACATGTCTAGCAGTCTGATATCTGACTAGCTTGTTATCAGGTATGATGTCAGTAAATAATGGTGTACAGAACATATGCACCTCTTACTGCATGACATATGTACAAAGATTGACAGACTTGTGGCTGGAGCCACAAACACTGGGACAATATTGGCATGTTCCTGTGATACCCTCATAAATTTACTGTTGTAACAGGGTTTGTTGTAGCATATTTCCTATGAAGGATATGAAGTCAGTAACTCTCATGGCTGTCACCATGTACTGACTGCAATCCTCAGACTATGCTTCTGCAGTTCTAAGATAGGTGATCTGTGAGTAACACAAAAAACATAAGACTCCAGACACTGGCCAGTCTGCAGACAACCCCCCAGGTGGGAGTTTCCTTAAACACATAACACTGTCATGACAGGTATTACTTCATGTAGACCAGCCATATCCACATAAACCCTGTTAAAAAAGCATTATTCCAAATGCAGAAGAGCAACACTTACATTCTGTAGTCATGTCTGGAACATCTCCTTCCTGTTTGTTGGCCTGTCTCCACAGTGTATGTTGTTAGCAGTATATCCCACTACCATCTGTGTTGCTGTTTGCCAAACATGGACATGAAGTCCTGCTCACAGTGAATGAAAAGGGCCAACATCCACATGATGTTTCTAGTTATAGGAGTGTGTTTCCATGCAATTGTCTATGGAAATGTTACCACAGCTGTTCCACATGCAATCAGTTAGTGGGGGATTGCAATTCATGCAGAGGCCATCAGCTGATCATGAGCATCGCTTACAAAACCCAAGCTGCTGCCTAAGCAAAGCAGGTGTACTTCTCCACATCCCCAGAGAGAGAGTGAGAGAGACAGACAGAGACAAAGTAAGACAGGGAGGGGGTTGGAGAGTAAAAACTAAGCATATTCATGTCACACACTTACCAGTACCGGGTTTTAAACCCCAGCCTGACTATGTATTGCTATATCATGTCTATGCAGTTACTGCATGCAGCACAAAACTTACATGCTGGGGAACTCTCCAAAGATATATTCGATGGTGAGTGACATCTGCAACAGTGATAAAGGAGGGATAAGATAGGTGTAGT
Organism: Protopterus annectens; assembly: GCF_019279795.1. Lineage (NCBI taxonomy): Eukaryota > Metazoa > Chordata > Ceratodontiformes > Protopteridae > Protopterus > Protopterus annectens. The sequence continues at coordinate 1,065,033,747 of NC_056725.1, read as the reverse complement.
ACATGTGCCTGTCCACATGAACAGGTGTCAAGGTTGACACAGCCACACTCTCTCAGAGACTCACACACATTATCACACTTGTCAGGGTCAAGATTAGACCTACTAACTTGCTAGTTTGCCACAATACAATAATATGCAGGTATCACATGCGCAACAGGGATTATCAGGACGATATATGGGCAAAGGGTATGTTAAGTTGTCTGACATCAGAAGGCATGCTTCGGTAGGCCAATGGGAGGTGTAGTGAGTGTGAATGGCATCCAAATCATTATACTCCACACACATACACACACACACACACACACACACACACACACACACACACACACACACACACACACACACACACACACACACACACACACACACACACACACACACACACACACACGCACACACACACACACACACAGGTTGCCAGTACTGACATGCATGGATGCATTGCTTTACAGGTGTGTAGTGGTTGACTGTACCAGAAGGCTGTACAAGGCTAGGTAAAGGGTATACCTTGTCATCAGGTCACATGACAATGGTCTGCAGTGTGGCTCAGGAGTGTAGTGTCTGGATTGGCCCACGGAGGTGGGTATTGTATTCACCATCCAGTCTACTGGGTTACTATTGTGGGTGGCCAGTACTGTGCAATGCTTGCCATGTATGTGTTCTATACTCCATGACATTGACAGTGTCTGTGATATGCACACATCCCACATGCATGTTCTGTGACATGTGGAAGTGTACCTGGGATGTCTGGGGCATGTTGTGTAGACAGATTGTTATCATCAGATGTGCCATTCCTGACGTCATGTAGTGAGAACTGGCAATGGGCACCAATTTGACCCTGCATCTACATTGACAGCATGATACAGGTATTCCCTGGTGTTAGTGACATCTGTCCATACAGGCCATGTGTATAAGGCATGGTATGTACTTTGTGGGTTACATTTGCTGGCTCTACAGTTGTTGCAGGCATCGAGTGGGGAACATAGTGAAGGAGCACTGTATGCAATGATTTGCCTATTGTAGGGATGGGACAGGGTGCCATGCCCTCTGTAGCCCACTGCAATCACACCATGGTTACTATCTGTGGGCAATATGGAGGGAACTACCAACATAGTGATTGCTGCCTAGCAGCCGAGTGTGCTTGTGTATGAGACATGGGTGGAGAGTATTCTCTGGGTAATACAAGGATTGCCTATATTGTTCATCAAGCCATGATGTCACATGTAGGGGTATGGATCGTCTACCCTAGCCTCTCTGCTGTTTGACATCTATTATCCTTGTAAGGTGGACATTGTGACATATAATAGGACCACCATATAAGAAATTTGCAAAACCCGGTCCACAATGAGTCCAGTTGTTACACACTCACAGCTACCTCCACACAGGATATGAATGACACACACACACACACACACACACACACACACACACACACACACACACACACACACACACACACACACACACACACACACACACACACACACACCAAGTGTCTGGGATTAGAACTCCTACCACTCCTACAAAACTAGTGCATCATACTACAGTATTATGCAGTTATAGCATGCACCACGGACATTATTGGACTACTCCTTTACCAAAGGTGTATTTCAAAGCAAGTGACATCAGCAGGCTTGCCAAAGTAGGGCAATGGAAGTTGTAGTGACTGTGAATGGCCTCAAAAACATTGATTCCTACACAGACAAACACAAAAACATTCACACTTGCCATGTCTAGTAATAGAACTCCTACCTAACTATTATATCACACTACAGGGTTATGGAGTTATAGCACTCGCTATGGAGATTACTGGGCTACTCTTTCCCCAAAGGTGTATTTCAAAGTAAATGACATCAGCAGGCTTGTCAAAGTAGGGCATTTGAAATTGTAGTGAATGTCTTCTTCTTCTTTCGGCTTTTCTCAGTTTGAGGTCGCCACAGCAGATCACCTGTCTGCTCATGATTGGCAATAAACTTTTATGGTGTTGAGTTGCCAGCCCGGCGCCCAACCTTCCACAGAAGGCACACACATAAACTCACATTTAGGGCCAATTTAGAGTGTCCAATCCACCTACAGCATGTCTATGGGATGTGGGAGGAAACAGTAGCACCCGGAGGAAACCCACACGACCGCATGGAAGACATGCCGACTCCGCACAGAAGACACCCCAGCTGAGGATTGAACTGGAGAACCTCTTGCTGTGAGGTGGCAATACTAACTGCTGCACCACCATGGCCACCCTAAAATTGTAGTGAGTGTGAATGGCTTAAAAATCATTGAGCCCTACAAACACACACACATACACACACTCACACACACACACACACACACACACACACACACACACACACACACACACACACACACACACACACAGTTGCCATGTCTGGGATTAGAACTCCTGGTGCTTCCAGACCCAGTCGGCAGCCTTGTTTTCCCAATTGTCAGTCCCCCTCAAAATACCTTAACTAAAAGGGCTCTCCTACCTGAAGAACACTACCCTGCAGAAACTGTGCGTACAAACAATTTATCTGAAGTCAGACCACTACAAAATTGCCAAGGCAGTCCCCCTCAAAATACCTTAACTAAATGGGCTCTCCTACCTGAGGAATGCTACCCTGCAGAAACTGTGCGTACAAACAATTTATCTGAAGTCAGACCACTACAAAATTGCCAAGCCAGTCCCCCTCAAAATACCTTAACTAAAACGGCTCTCCTACATGAAGAACACTACCCTGCAGAAACTGTGCGTACAAACAATTTATCTGAAGTCAGGCCACTACAAAATTGCCAAGGCAGTCCCCCTCAAAATACCTTAACTAAAAGGCCTCTCCTACCTGAAGAACGCTACCCTACAGAAACTGTGCCTACAAACAATTTATGTGAAGTCAGACCACTACAAAATTGTTAAGGCAGTCCCCCTCAAAATACCTTAACTAAATGGGCTGTCCTACCTGAGGAACGCTTCCCTGCAGAAACTGTGCATACAAACAATTTATCTGAAGTCAGACCACTACAAAATTGCAAAGGCAGTCCCCCTCAAAATGCCTTAACTAAAAGGCCTCTCCTACCTGAAGAACGCTACCCTACAGAAACTGTGCGTACAAACAATTTATGTGGTCAGACCACTACAAAATTGCCAAGGCAGTCCCCCTCAAAATACCTTAACTAAATGGGCTCTCCTACCTGAAGAATGCTACCCTACAGAAACTGTGCCTACAAACAATTTATGTGAAGTCAGACCACTACAAAATTGCCAAGGCAGTCCCCCTCAAAATACCTTAACTAAAAGGGCTCTCCTACCTGAAGAACACTACCCTGCAGAAACTGTGCCTACAAACAATCTATCGAAAGTCAGACCACTACAAAATTGCCAAGGTTCATACCTTAAACCTGTAATGTAATCATTTGTAATGTACACTGTTGACCTGGGTCTAAAGCACCTATAGTCTGTCCCGATAGTAATTTGGCTTCCTCTTTGTTCAAACTAAATTAGCTTACCCCATTGCACTGTATAACACTATTTTCTAATCTAAAAAGACAAAACCCTGAATATTATACTACCATTCTGGTTTCTCACCTTAAAAACCTGATAATTATACTCTAAAATTTCTAATCTAATGCTAGCAAATACCCTACAAGAGTTTAAAACACAGTTTAAAACACAGCTAGTAATCTAAGACTATAAATACCTACCATATGGCTCCAGGAAGCCTTAGAAAACAGTTGTAGTCAGTGTTAGCCCCTTAACCCCTCCCCTGTTTCACTATGTATGCGAGGTTTCTAATACACCTACTGAAACCGCCATTTTCAAATGCCCAGTGCTTCCAGACCCAGTCAGCAGCCTAGTTTTCCAAATTGGCATGTTGTTTTCTCAAAAAACTGCAGTTAATGCATTCTATGTATCTGAACTAAGTCAACTGCAGCTGTAAACAGTAAATATTGTAGTCAGATATTGATAAGAGTATTTTAACCACTTAGCTCACATTTCTGAATACATACGACATTGTAATTGAATATTCCATGTGTTTTCTCTGACATTTAACACTCTGAAAAAACGGCAAGTGTAACTGGGATAGAGTGATAATGTACGGCTTTTAATTAAGAACTGTGCCTATTTCGTGTAAAAAAAAAAGCCGATATTTGAGCCTTTTACAGCATGAATGTTCCCCATTTGTCCTAAACTACACATATAGCTCATATATAAACATTGTGCCTTTTATATGTGATATGAAGCAGATTGCTTTCATACTACATTATATTTTACTTGTTAAATTAGTAGATACGGTAATGGATTAGTGCACAGATTTAGTAAAATGATAGCTATGTATGTAATGTGCTGCATGTGGAACAGTAGCCTGAATGTGACCCAAAGTACAGAATAATTTAAAACCTAGCAATATAGTGTGCTGTAAGTGGTGTAGCACACAGTAGAACCAAAGCCCAGCACATATTTAAACTGGTTTCAGCCCCATATTAAGTAAACTAAGCATCTATAGTGCTTGTAGCTTTACGAAGCTGTTGTATACCATAAATTCTGTAAAGTGAATGCTTACATGCTTGTTTGCTCAGTGGTTAGTTTTATGTGATAGAAAGGATTTTATTCTTAATGTATTTTTATTTTTAGGCAGCCCGCCTCAAAATACCTTAACTAAAAGGGCTCTCCTACCTGAAGAATGCTACCCTGCAGAAACTGTGCCTACAAACAATTTATCTGAAGTCAGACCACCACAAAATTGCCTTAAACCTGGAATGTAATCCTTTGTAATGTACACTGCTGACCTGGGTCTAAAGCACCTATAGTCTGTCCCCCATAGCAATTTGGCTTCCTCTTTGTTCTAAATAAATTAGCTTACCCCCTTGCACTCTATAACACTACTTTCTAACCTAAAATGAAAGAACCCTGAATATTATCCTACCATTCTGGGTTTACTCCTTAAAAACCTGATAATTATACTCTACAACTTATAATCTAATGCTATTACCCTATAAGAGTTTAAAACACAGTTTAAAACACAGGTGGTAAACTAAGACTCTAAATACCTACCATACAGCTCCAGGAAGCCTTAGAAAATACTTGTAGTCAGTGTTAGCCCCGCTCTGCTCGGGCTCACTCCACTTGGGCTTGCTCCATGCCCCTCCCTGCCCCCAATTTCCACCCACCCTCTGTACCACTAAATGTATAGTTGCATAGCCACACCTTCTGCTATAAGAACCTATCAGCTTCCACCTAACATACTTTCTCCACCCCCACTCTATTACTTCTAAAATTGCCATCCTATCTTCTGCTGTCATACCATCCAAACAGTATAGATCCTTAACTACCATACTCCTCCACTCATAATGTTATACTCCTCTTTACTATCCATTTTGCTGGTCCCTTATCTACTTACCTTGTATGAAAACCAATTTCTCAGTGGATATCAGTACCCAAAAGGCCATACTATCACCCCAGCTATAAGACCTTCCACCTTTCACCAATCTTAAAGTGCAGTGTCCAGCCCTGCACCATGCTTATTCTATCAAATTGCTAATCCCAGAAACATTAGTGCTAGATTGAAACATTATTATAAACTCATAAATAAACTTTTGAAACTCATCACTAGGATTAAACCTAACTTAACACTTGGTGGTGATATCCACCCCAATCCTGGCCCATCCACTTCAGTCAAACCTACCCCTCCTAATTGCAATCCAAGTTATAAACCTACAATTGATAAGCAAGTTAACTCTCTCCTGGCTTGTCACCTTAACATTAGAAGTATTAACAACAAGGTACATGAACTCCATGCATTTCTAGCTGTCCACTCCCCAGAGATTCTCTGTTTATCTGAAACCTGGTTAAAAACCTAGCATTACAGACAATGAAGTGCTACCACCGGGGTTTAACATATACAGGCTGGATCGTGCTTCTAGGAAAAGGGGGTGGGGTAGCTGTTCTATATAAATCTGCATTGAATGTCACCATTGAAGCTATACAACTACCTCAAATTAACAACTCAGAGATGCTTGCCACCAAGCTACAAATTAATAAACATAAGTGTATTTATATCATCTGTATGTACATTCCCCCAGGTAATAATGTAGCTACACATGAAGATACCTTTCACTGGCTAACATGTCACTACCCTCAAGAAACCATACTACTCTGAGACCTCAACATAGACTGGAGTACCTGTTCCTCAGTCTCCTCAACCACCCATGTTAACCTGCATGCATTCTCACAAATCATCACAACCCATACCAGGGTAGGTAAACCAAACCAAAAAGAAAGCATACTTGATTGGGTACTCATACATAGTTATCCCCAACTGTACACCTCTGGGACCCTCCCTGATGACCTAAGTGATCAACTTCTCACCTATATTATTAAGCACAAAGCCATCAACCCCCAACAACCCTTACTTAGAATGGTAAGAAACAAAAGTGAGAGAAAAATCAAACGGAGAATATACGAGCACCTTTATGACATCAGGACTAAACGTGACACTAATTCATTGTACAAGCACACTCTTACTTGTGATTGAGCATTCTTCAATTTTTTTGTATTAGAGGTGGTCCCTTTAGATCCTAGGGGTGGTTGTTGGGAGACCTTGGTTGCTTACAGGGAATTATATTGGCAAATTGTTTTAGAGTCTAATAAATTCCCAGGCTTAAATGACATGATTAGTTTGGCTCCTGTTTTGAAAATGAGATCTGCTAAACTTTAAATTATAATGTGTAAATTTAATGGTTCATTCCTAATAAATCGTGTGTTTTGGATTACTGCTTTGAGCTGGTTATTGCTCACTACAACTTTTGAGTACAGCAAAACTTTTAGCCCTAATTTCGCACTACCGCTGGGTTTTGGTGCATGTTTTTGCATTATAAGAAACAAAAAATACTTTAACCCCACCAAATTCCAACAAGAGCTAATCTCATGTAAATGGTCAATTTTAAGACACCTCTCCTTAGATGAAGCAGTCGCATACTTTAACAACAAATTCCTAGAAATCCTAGATTCTCATGCACCCGTTCGTTCAAAAAAAACTAAGGCAAAAACTGCACCATGGCTTTCCAAAGAGTCTAAACTAAAAATCACCCTTAGAAATAAGGCATGGAGATTATGGTGAACTACTAAAGTCCCCCAAGATCACATTCAATATAGGCAATTAAGGAACAACACTAAAATAACATTCTCCAAGACAAAAAAAAACTACTACTATAATCTACAGGAAATCAATCAAAATAAGCATTAGAAGTTCTGGGCAGGTTTAAATAAACGATTACATCCTGGACAAACTTCCACCCCAGTCCCTGCCGTCTCCATTGATAAACCTTCTGAGAACATCTCTGACATACAGGGAAGTAGACAGACAGAGAAGGAGATAATGGAGTGGTGAAAGAAATGGAGGAGAAAGCAAATATTTAGACCAGAGAATGTGTGCAGGATTTCAAAGAAATCTGGTTGATGGAGATAAGTAAGCAAATGATGGTATTCTAATTATAACCCACCAGGCAGAAAGATTGTGGGCTGATTAAGTTTTAGAAATGAGCCAGAAAATGAAGGAGATGTTTCCTGGGGGGACATTATAGAGAAAATAAAAAAGGGGATGCAGATACAATCCTAAAGAACAGTGGTGAGATGGAAAAGAAAACATAAACAGAGAAAATAAAAGAAGACAAAAGTGGTGTAGGAGAAAAGAGTGGAGAAGGTAATGAAAAACAGAAGTATGTGGTAAGGACTCAATGTACAGAAGACAAAGAAATGGACAAGTATGTAGTGTGGAATAACTTAATATCACCTTTGGGTATAAAAGTACATGAGGTAAGAGCATTTAATCTTATTAACAATGAGACATTTTGTGACATTATATATGAGACTGTTTTTGACTGGAAAATTTTGGGTCTATATTATCTCACCAAAATGGCAATACAGCAAATGCCATTTCAGTGACACCTAAACTTCAATCATACACTTCTGAGAACAGCCAGAACATTGATTTTTCCAAGGGAAAAAAATCATTAGTCCAACCACACATAAAAGACCATACTTAACATTACAAAGTGAGGGCATTCGCCCCCACACCCCTATACCCCCTTAATTAAATATACCAACTCTGAGATCGCACTATAGTGGGGAAAAGGGCAATTACATGGTGATGGTCAAGTGATTTTTTTCCCTTGAAAAAAATAGATGTTCTGTCCATTCACAGAAGTGGTAGATCAGTGTTTACATGCCGCTGAAACAGCATTCTCTGTGTTGCCATTTTGGCGACATGATATAGACCCAAATTTTTTTGGAGAATATATAAAAATAAAGACTGTAAACTATGGGATATTAATGTGACAAAAACATTTAACAGGGAGACAAGAAAATTACTGTATGATTTTGAAAAGTAGTAGAAAGAAAGACTTTGAAAGGACATTTGAAAACTTTATGTAAAGAAGTACTGGACATTTCAAATGTTTATGACAAAATTGGTTTATGGACTGGTGGCTGGCTTTGTAATAAATTGTGTTAAAATAGAGAAACAAATTATACATATACCAAGTATGATAAATGTGGAGGGGAATATAGGTGTTGTAATATACTGGGAACTCCCCGAAACATGATTTTTTTTTTTTGTGGAAAAGAAAGACATTTGATAAGTAACTGTGACAGAAGAAAATGTTATATTTGTGGGGGAAAGTGGACATGATGCAAAAATCTGTATTAAAATATTATAATTAGACATTTTTGGATGGATTGCAAAAATGCAAATAAGAGTAAAGAAAAAGAAAATAAAAGTGAAGAAAATAAACAAGGAGAAGCAATTTATAAGTGATATACATAGATAAAAACGTATCAGAAAAATAAAAAAGAGTACATAGAAGAAGGTTCTGAAATAAATGATGAAGAAGACATAAACTGAGGTAATAAAACAAAAAAAAGAGAATTCTAATGGTCTGTAAAAGACAGAAAAGAAAATTTAAAGGGATAATTACAAAATAACCCAGAAAGGAAATGGATGAGCAATAATATATACAGCTAATGAATGGGAGTTGGTGTAATGTTTAAGGTGTTTGATTTTCCTCTTTGAGATAGAAACTGGTTTGGCTTAGAATGGTCTATTAAGAAAGCTAGCCTAGCAATTTGATATGAGCTCATGAATGTAAGGGAAAGTGAAAATTTTAGAGTGCTTTCTGTAAATGTGAATAGCATCAAAAATATAGTGAGAAAAATAAGGATTTTGGAGTGGTGTAATACAGGTGATGTAAATGTAATTCTGTTAGACGTCACAATATGTTTAACAAATGCAGAAATATTACAAAAAAGAAACTATGGAGAGGAAAAATAATGTGGAAATGATTGTAGATTTAAAATGAAAAGAACAAGTATATAGAATTACAGCATCATATGCTTATACTAAGTAAAGGGAAAGCTTATTTCATTAGAGTTTAGACTATGTAGTGATAAATATGATATTATAATAACAGTTAATTGTGATGGAAGAGGCAAGCAAAAACAGAAAGGAAATGATATAATAAAAAATCTTAAAAGTTATAAGATCTGGTAAGTTAAAACTTTGGGCAAACATTCATGGATTTGCAATAAGGATATGTATAGAACTGAAATAGGTTATTTTTCACTTATTGAGTAGGGTAGGTAGTTGAAACAAGATTTTCTGATCATCTTTCAATATGGTTAGAGACAATGGAAAAAAGGATTATATAAAATAAGTAAAGGAATAAAAAGGACAAATGAGAAAGCATGGAATGAAGAAGGAAAGATATTAGTAATACAGTTATGGAAGTATTATATTACTGTGAGAACATTTTATAAAATTCGTCTGAATCGTGGATGATATTTAAGGAAAAATATAAAACATGTTTTTACAGTGGCAATATGATGTGAGAAAAATAGAGAAAGAAAATATAAAAGAGCATATGATGATGCATTGAAAGATTTCGAATATAATGATAGAAAGTACTTTGGCAAAGAAAAAGAATTATATGATAAATATAAAACATACATGAATTGTATAAGCAAATATATTTTTAAAAGGAAAAAGAGAAGTATCAAGTTACTTAGCAGATTGGTAAAGGGAACTGGTAGTGTAATGAGAAAAATAATAATATAAAAGAACTTGGGAAAATATTATGAATATGTACAATAAATGTTAAAGAAAAAAAGAAGGTAGTAAAACACATGGCAAATATAAAGTTAACAGAATAAAAGAATAAAAAGAATAAAGAACTGGAAAAGGTGATTTCTTTAAATGAGCTAGATAAAATATTAGGACAAGTAAATACAGATTCAGCTGCAGGACCAGATGGAATAGGATATGAAATGTATAAAAATTTAAGAAACTGACAAAAATATGGCTATGCAAATATACATATATAAATATATATATATATATATATATATATATATATATATATATATATATAACACAGAATATACACACACACACACACACACACACACACACACACACATATAGATGAATGGTCAAATGAAGGTTTTAATTGTAAAGAATTATGTAGTGGAATATTTAAGTTCATATAGAAGGAAGATAGAAGACAAATGAAAAAAACTGGAAACAAAAATAATACAAAAAAGAGATTTGAATTTAAAATGGAAAATGTTATGGAAGATAGTATATATAATACAAAAGAAAAGGGTTGAGAATTATGAATGGAAGAGAAATTGTGGATGATATGAATAGAAAAGAAAAAGTGAAAAAAATGATAGGCAACTTTAGTAACGCATTTGACACAACTGGACATGAAATCTTATGGGGAATAATGAAAATATAATATAAGTGAGGAAGTTTGGAATTTGTAATAATAAATTAAAACATATTTGTAAATGGTTGGTTAAACCAACAGATACATATGAAGAGTATTATAAGACAGGAAAATCCAATGAGTCGTATACTCTTTGCATTAGTTATAAATTATATAGCATGTGAACTAAATTATAAAATGAAGGCAATGAATTATATAATACCCAAAGAGTTAAAAAAATAAAGTTCTGTTAACATATACAGATGACATTAAAGCAGTTGTAAAAAATGAATAAAAGAAGTAATAATTTGCAGAACTGAGAGTCTATAGATGGTAGGGATGGCTTTGAATAAAGAGAAAAGTAAAGTTTTTTAGTTGCTGTAATAAATTTAGGGGGTATATATTTTGCAATGATTGAAATGTCTGTGTTCGGTATAAAATTTGTGAATAAACATGCAAGTAAAATTATAAGTGAAATAAAACAAGCATGTATTTTCTGGAGAACATATAAATATTCAAAAAAGGCTTATTTGATAAATGCAGTACTAATGGGAAAATATCATACTTAGCAAGTGCATTTATGTTGCCAATGATATTTGAAAAGGACTTATTGCAGATATTTTTGTTTCATTTGTATGGGTTTCCAGATTAAACCTAGTAAAAAGAAGAGTTTTGTTTGTAAATAAAGAAGAAGGGAGTTTAAGGTTAATTAAGTCAGTGGTATATGCTGCTTCATTAAATTTGTACAAAGTGTAAAGTAGATAAATGAAAAAGAAGAGAGATTTGTAGAATTGTATACATTTATGTATGATAAATTTTGAGGTATGGTAAAACAGAGTAAGAAAGAAAACCAGTGTATAAATGAAGAAGTAAAATGTTACCAAGAAAAATATTCTTGTGGAAAATAAAAATTGATGATATAGAAAAAATAGAAAAGTATGGTATAAGAATGTAATGATAAAACATTATTATGTAAAACTATGTGAAATTGTAACAGATGAAACACATTAAAGCTGCAAAAGTAAAAAGGAAATGGTGTAATTAGAAAGCAGAATTTCAAGATTTTTCTGGAGACTGGTAATAGATAAATTGCCAATAAAAAGAAATATGCCATATAAAAAGAAATGTATAGAATATGTTTACATTGTCAAGAAGAAGAAACTACTGAATATGTTTTTGAAATGTAACAGAGTAAAGAAGTTATTGGAAAACTATGTAAAGAACATTTTTGAAGATATAAAAGAAATGGATAAAAAGAAAACATGGATATAATTAAATATAGATATAAGAATAGAAGTAAAGAACATTTTAAAAGAATTGATAAAACATTTTATTTTAAATAGGATATATGGAATTAAAAAATAAATGAAATTATGTTTAATAATAAATGGATTTTAGAAGCAATAGTATGTGAAATCAGATGGTGGCTATGGAAAAGAGTGTGGGGTTCTAGTAGGGATAAAATTCTAGTATGATTGTAAAAGAACTCATTTGTAAATATTTGCAAATATGTAAATATTTTGTAAATAAGAGTTATTTTTATATGTAAATAAAGGACCCCTACTCTTTCAGATAGGTGCTATGGAATCTTTTACATCCATCTGAGCTACCACCAACTCAAGCTGATGGGGCCTCAGTTTAATTTCTTATCCAAATGATGGCACTCTTAGGACAGCAGCACACCTCTTATGCTGCACTGCTTTTATTAATGATTGATCTAACTGGTGTTGGAATAGAACTGACAGCTTTCTGCACCAAAAGCAAGTGTGCTAAGTGTTGAACCAGTGCTACTGCTAAAAATAGGTTCAACGGTCACCACTACCCAAAAAGCACATTCTATTGTTCTTACACATGGAGTTATGTCACTTGTCTGTGGGTCTTATCCTACCAAAAGGTATACTGTGATTCTGAACTTCTCTGCATGATTTCAGGCAACAAACCATTGTAAAGCTCCTCATCATCACTATGTAATAGCAAATGAAAAGATTTAGAATGCACTGGTAACCTCAAAGTAGTACATTTGTAAATATTTGTGTGAAGAAATTGTATTAAGCTAAATGAAATATATATTTTTCATAAAAGTGCAGCTACTATTAATTAGGTAACATGGAAAATTGTTTCCACTATGAGTAGACTAAAGTGAAAACACCAAGGATCAGAATTCCCAAACTGTATTTGTCAAAAACATCTTGCAATAAAACACTTTTTAAAACATTTTTGCAGGGCCCAAGTGCCTCTGCACTCTCTAAACTTATATATACCAATTCTATGATTATGTCAACTCAAACAAGGGATAAATTCCCCCAGAAAGGGCATTACTGCCAGCACAACTCAATAACAGTGATTTCCCATGGAGAAACTTTGACCTTTGGTGAATTAAAGCTAAGGCAATAACAGCTTGAGAATTTAAACTTTGCCTGCTGGTAGGATAACCTGGGAAATGCACAACATGTATATAATAGAAATAAATTAGTTAATTTTCAAATGAACATGCATTTACAATGTTTCAAGTAAAATATTCAGTTGCTTATTTGGACACTCTCTTGCTGGACTTGACTTCACCCTAATATGGGGAGTTATACTATGCTTCAGTAGTGTGGCACCAGAAACAGAGCTCAAGCTGGATTTTGTTTTGCCTCAGAAATTGCAGCTGGTCTTTGGATTGGGTAAGTTAAAATTCAATATATCTCTTTTATAGATTTATAGTAATAGATAAAATCAAGCTATTAGTGGATGAATTTAAATATTTGGGACCAACAGTGAGGAGAGATGTTGGACATATTGGGAAAAGGATACTATGGATGGAGCTGCCAGGCAAGAGGAAAAGAGGAAGGCCTAAGATAAGGATTATGGATGTGGTGAGAGAGGACATGATGCAGGTAGTTGGTGTGACAAAGCAAGATGAAGAAGGCAGGAAGAAATGGAAACAGATGACCCGCTGTGGTGAACAGCCGAAAGAAAAAGAAGAAGACAGCACAGACAGGGACTAAAGGTGGAGGTGTCTCAATTCACTTCAAAACTAAATATACCTCAAGGCTGGTCAAACAGGACAATACACTTGATCTAGTCCCTGTTCAAATCACCATAGGCAAAATCCAATATCAATTCCTTGCAAGCTATAGGTCCCTGTCTATGACCCAGGAAACCCATACCATGTATTCAAACTTATTGGAAACACTCACCATCAACCCAGTACCATATGCATGGGTGACTTTAATTACCTCACTATTAACTGTGAATCATATACTACACCAAACATACAGGCACAGAGATCCCTGTATTTTGTAAATACAAACTCCCTGGTCTAAATTGTCAATACACCAACCAGGAGTGCAACCGTACTGGGTCTGGTGCTCACTAATATGCGAGAGTACTGCACAATTCATAGTATAATGCCTTCCTTGGTGAGGTCTGACCACAAAATGGTCTCCTTTGAAGTAAAAATAAAACCTGGACCCTCAGCTAACCCTGGAATATTCAGGAACTACTCTAATGCTAATTTCATGTTATTAAGAGATCACCTGGCAAAATTTCAAGCCTCCATAAACCCTGAGAACACTGCTGCCTATGCAGAACTGTTAATAGAACCCTATACTGTGTGAGGTAGATGTATCCACCATGAAAAAGTACAGAACTAACTCAAAAAATAAGCCACTCTAGTGGAATCACAAAATCAATAGACTGTGCAACATAATGAAGAAAATCGTGGCAAAAATTAGGAAGTGTAGCACTCAGCAGTATAAAAGCACTCTCACCAAACTAAACAAAGAACTCAGAGGACAAATAAAGTTTAGTAAAGCCAAAGTTGAAGTAAATCGGGTCTCCTAGGCCAAGGACAGGTACAATGTATTCTTTAGCTATGTCCATAGCCTCAAAGACAATACACAATTGTGTGCAGTGCTAATTGTAAATGAGCCACCTACACTGAGTCAGAAGATATATCAAGCCTAATGGCCAACAATTTCAACTTCAATGTTTTCCCTCTCTCCCCCTTAACCTTTCTTCAAGAATACCATCAAACATAACTCTCCTTGCTATCACTAGGGAAAAGGTCTTTAATGGTCTCTCTAAGGTCAAAAACACTGCATCAATAGACCCAGACAATATCCCAGGATGCCTTCTAAATAGCATGAATTATGACCAATCAAACCCTCTGGAATTGCTATTTAACTGTAGCCTCCAAACAGGCTTCATACCTCATGAATTGAAAACAGCAACAGTCATTCCTCTGCACAAAGGTGGGCCATCTACAGACTCTGGAAACTACAGAACCATAAGTCTGTCTAATTTATATGCAAAACCATGTAAAGAATTATTATGGAAATGATCAATAATGATATAGTAAACCCCCAGACACTGAATCCAATGGCAGGTCATAACTACTCAACTTGATGGACTTCTTTGACAAGGTTACCAAGACAATGGATGAGGGCAAAATGGTGCACTACCTGTGTTGACCTGTCCAAGGCATTTGACACAATACCCCATTCAGAAATTGATACAAAGCTCATGAGGTTAGGTACAAACCCATATGTCACCTGGTGGACAGCCAAATGGCTCACAGGCAGGACTCAGGAAGTTAGAATTGGGAAGTCCACCTCCACAAGGAGGACAGTCACAAGTGGAGTCCCTAAGGGATTGGTCTTTGGACCTCTCCTTTTTGGCATTTACTTCTCTGAAGTCAAAGCCAATGTCAGTGGTCACTGTCTTACTAAATTTGCAGATGATTGAAAATTAGGAGTTGTCATTGAATCCCACACCAACACAAATATTCTCCAGGAAGGGCTGACACAGACAAACAACTGGTTTCAGAACCATGGACCAAAACTAAATGCCAAAAAATGCATAATAATATCCTTCAGGAAGTCATTCAGACCTGGTAACTATCATATTGACAACAAACCCCTTAGAGTTGACCCAGTAGTCAGGGACTTAGGGGTACACATATACAATAATCTGGCCTTTGACCATCACATGTCTGCAGCAGTGAGGAAATCATTCTATGTTGCACAACTTATAAACAAAGGTATGGCATCTAGGTCCAAGGACATCATTGTCCACTGTATTTGGCATTTATCAGACCTATCATTGAATACAATGCCCCCTTTGGTATGTACCTAACCAGGCATATCTGACAACTGGAATGTCCACAGAGTCCTGACTAAAAGAATACAGGGCATAAGCAACATGTCCTATGCAGACTGCCTCAAGGCCCTATCCCTGTATTCTTTCTCCTACAGGCTGTTGAGGGGAGATCTATACCTGGCATACAGGGCGTTGTGAGACTTCACTCTGATGGATCTTCTGCATATCCACAAAACAAACAGCACCATAATTACCCATTCTAAAGACATAAACTGTGCCTGTGATAAATAGGATCTGCTGGAGAAAGAGTTATATTTCCCAGAGGCTATCTAGTCTCTGTAACAGGCTTCCCATCTATGTGAAGCAGAGTTCCTCCCTAACCCAATTCAAGTGTAACTTGCACAATTGGATGGGGAACAGGAAATTCATCCCTGGTTTGGCACCTATGTCTCTAATGGACACAGGAAACCTGTAAATGGTTCATCTTCCAGGGCCCTGCTTATAAATGTTTCATATCCTGAGCTCCTGTTTACAACTAAAAAGGGTACCAGAACTTGCCAGAGATTTGGGATACATGGCTAGGGTTAAAAAGGCCCTTGTGGTCATTAGCCTAGTAAACCCCTATGAGCCTATAAAATGAGATGCATTAACATAGATGGTAGAATGAAAGAGAAGGAAACACCATCAGGCACATGAGTGAGGGAAAAAGCAAAATTAAACAGAGCAGTACTGCCAGAATAATAGGGAAAAGCTGTCTTTTTGTTAAAGATATATGAGTAATAGAGAAGAAAACTAAGCCCTGGATGCCAGTGTCAAAATAATTTTCTTTTATAAAGAAAGGGATGATAGTAGTTTTCTGTGAGGATTCCAATGTGGTTATAGTCTGATCCAAATTGACCGGTGGCAATGGATGAGGTTTTGGCCTTCTCTGCAAAGGAAAGGGCAAAAATGTTAGATTCTGTGTCTGGACAACTATAAAATTAAGAAAACATTTTTTTTAATATGTTACTTATAGGGCAATGCTTGAGAGTGCAAAAGACTGCCAGAGGACCATATTAATGATTTCATTGCAGAAATAGGCACTTTCTTCTATAGGTAAGTAAGTAAGTAGGTGTTATATTACTGCTTTTGAAATGTTGGGAGACTTTATTATAAGACAATAATTTTTTGTTTTTTGTTGTGAGATAAGAGAGTCTGATTAAAAGATGAAGAGCATAACACTGTGGAGGAAATGCACAAACATTAGGCCTCTGCTTATCTAACAGGGCACAGCAGTACAAAATGGGTGTAACTAACACTTCATAGGTTCATAGGTTCATAGGTGTGTACTAGGCTAATGACCATGGAGCCTTTACAAGCCTAACCCATAGGATTACCCTGGCATTCTGCCACCTGACCTTAGTTCCCAGTGCCTCTGTTGAGTAAAGCCACTGGAGTGATTCCTGGGGTGAATTTTCTATTTCCCATCCAGTCATCAAGATTTCTCTAGAAAGAGGGAAGTGAAGGGCTTTGCTTGACATGTATGGGGAGTCTATCCCATAGCATGGGCAGTCTTTGGTTTATGAACCTATCCCTCCAGCATGTTCTGTTGAATGTGGTAATGAGGTTGAGGTCTCTGGAGAATGTGGTGTGGAGGGTTTGGCATTTCTTTAAGATGTAGCATTTGTAATGAAGCTGGGTCAGACATTGCTTTGGCGATATAAGACAGAGAATAGTTGGAGTTTTTTGAGTCTGTCCATATAGGACAAATGTTTAAGGCTAGGATCCTCTTTGTGAGGTATTTTTGTGGCAACTCCAGTTGTTGCAGGTGTTTAGTGAGGTACGTGCCAAATGGGGCATTGTACTTAATAATTGGCCCAATGAGGGAAGAGTAGAGAGAGACAATGACCTCTTTCTTCCTCGATCCAAAACCCTTAGTAATTAGATGTGCCACATAGAAATACGTTCTGACCACAGTGACAATGTGGTGGTCAAAAGAGAGGTTGCTATCAAGCTGTGTTCCCAGATCTCTTATAATGCCATCTGTGTTCAGTGGACTACCATCAATGTGGTAATTCATGGGAACTGGGTTTCTCCCAAAGGGGTGACGACTTTTTTTTGGCATTGAGCTTAAGGACATGGTTTTGACACCAGTTGTTGGTCTCGATGAGGCCTTTCTGTAAGATGTCAACATCACTTGGGGAGTTAACAATAGCTCCCAACTAGCAATCATCTGCGAACTTTGTCAGCCAGAGTCCCTTCGTGTTGGCCTGGACTTCAGAGAAGTAGATGACGAACAGGAGAGGAGCCAGGACCGAACTCTATGGGACCCTACTCGTGATTGGTTAGCAGTCTGATTTGGAGTCAGCTACTTTCACACTGTGGGTTCTACCTGTGAGTCAGTTTGCAACCCACCTAGTGATATAGGGGTTGAGCCTAGTTTAGTGAGTTTTTCTATGATTCCTGAGTGGAGAATGGTATCAAAGGCCTTGGCCAAATCAAGGCAGGCTGTATGAATCACCTTGCCTTCATCCACAGCTCTGGTGACTGACTCAAAGAAGTTGACCAAGTTGAGCAGGCATGCTCTACCCTTTAAAAAACCAAACTGTGTGGGATCCAGAGTTTGGAGACTCCCTATATCCTTGTTTATTAGGTTCATGATGATGCATTCCATAGCTTTTCATATCAGACTCATCAGGCTAATGGGGCGATACTTCCCAGGGTTTGTAGTTGCTCCTCCTTTGTGAAGAGGGATGACTGTAGCCGTGTGCCATTTGGTAGGGGCAAAGCCTGAGGAGAGGCTGTGATTGAACAGGGTACAAAGGTGAGGTGCCAGTTCACTCTGTAATTCATGTAGAACACAGCCAGGGATATTGTCAGATCCCATAGAAGCTGTATTCTTGGCCTTTGACAGTGCTGTTTTAACCTGTGCAGCAGTAATACTGGGTGCCTGGAAGTCTACTGGTTCACATTGATATTGAGGAAATTTGGGGAGGCAGTGTAAAGATACATAACAGAGTTCACAGACAAAGGAAGACTAAGGTCTTGGAATAAAATACCTATGATAACCAAATAGGGTATACCAGTCTAACAGTGCGAGAGCAAGAAGCATGGTGTGCATTGAACTGGTCAATTTTCTCAAGTTATCACAAGGGCCTCTACCACATTTTAAGAGAGATGAAGCCTCAGACATAACTGTTGTTATTCCTGGAGTTGTACGACAGGAATACTACTTGCCTGTGCAATTTATTCTAGCTAGGGTCATGGTAAGAATACTTTTTCATAAGACAATCATCGAGGTTAACTTGAATTGAGAAGTGAGACAAGGAAACATGCAAGTCGTGGTGTTTTATTAAATACCAGGTGTTTTTTTTTAAATAAGCATTGACTTTAATGCCACAGTATTTCATGTTGATGCAACAATAAGTGGTTTACCACCATGTCATCGAACATAAATGGTTCAAATGGTGTTATAACTGAATTATATGACTGGAAATCACTATTCTGAATGTTTGAAATGTCAAATACCATATTTGTGGATGTTGAATTTGACATATTCGATGTGCAGAGTCCAACTGGCAGAATACAAGTGTACAGGGTAGAGAATTGTCTGTTGTAGTCGGTAATGTGGATCCGATGTTGTGGGCTGCGACTTTCTGCATTCCTGTTGCACTGCATTTAAGATGGTGTGGTTCAGTGTTATGGCCATCAGTTAACTGGTGGTAAACAACAGCTATTCAGTGGCAGGAGCCTAGAACCTGATGCCAGCAGGCAAAATGTATATGAACTTCCTCTACAGGGAGTTACTTCAGCAGTACAGAAATTTGGCAGTAAAAAGATTGAATAGAAACGCATCCATGAAAAAGCTCTCTCAGTAACAGTCCCACTTAATAGGATTTGAGCAAGGGAAATGTGGACATGGATGTCACTGAATGTAAGAAGGAGTCTGTTTTCTATGACAATGTTTATTATACAGAGAATGGACTCAATGAAATACTACAAGGAGAAAGGATACACTCATTGATAGTCCCAATGCCCTACAATCAGGCACTTATGGTGATATCCCATGTGATTTCTTTTGTTCTATGCCCAATTAAACCTGCTTTGGAACTATTGCCTGCTAATGATGAACTGCTTTGAAGGATAGACATGGATATTGTGGTGCCTCCTAACAACCCATTTACCACAGATAAAAAATATACCTTGAACTAAGCTACTAATAACCCTGGCTATGTGGCATTGTCCTATAGAGAGGCAGAACATGTAGGGAATATTGTGTTGCAAACTTTCCAGTTTGGGTTTGTCCTGTAAATACTGCTACTAACTTCATGTCCAACTCAATGACTTGGCTGGGGAAGCACTGTGTGGTAAATTTGTTAAAAGCTACTCCCTATAATCCATAGACACTGCATTTGGTTTAGGGGATTAAGTCTACTATTAAGGTCATGCTGAGAGCATTTGAAGGCAAATTTAAATAGGAGTGTGACAAGTACTCACTCTGTCTCCACTTTGATTACAGGTAGGTACTCTATGAATGCACAGACCTCTCACCTTTTGAGGTACATTATGGCCACAGGGTGAGGGGGATCATTGACTTAATTTGTAATGAGTGGGAGGGTAAATATAATTCTTCAAGAAGTCTGCTGTGGTGACTAAGCTTAGGAATCTCATTTGATTGCCAAAGGAGGACCTAACACAAGCACAGCCTGAAAAAAAAAAAGATTTGTTATGACTTGACAATGAGAACCCAAGGATATAAAGTTATACAAAAATAGTGATACTTATTCCTGATTGACAAATTAAGACACAAGCAGTATAGAGGAGACATGTCACTGTTGTAAGAAGGCTGAATAATGTCAGTTATCTAGTAGTGCTGCCAGCCAGGGTACACAAACATAGATCATGTTAACATGATGTAATCCTGCCTTGATACAGCAATACCAGTACTTAATATGTGCTTTAGATTACTAAAGAAAGAAAGAAGAGGGGTCTAGTAGACCTCCAGACTGGGCATTAAAATGTCACCTCAGTGAATGAGGTAATAATATCACAGAAGATAATCCCTACACCTCTTCATACAATGGACCCAATGGGAACAGTGATCTTGCCTGGTTAACAAATGCAAAATAAAATACAATAAAATAAAATAATTCTGAGTGATACTACAAGAATTAAGGGATCTGATTTCATCCATCAAGTACAGTACCGTGTGTTGATATAGGAAACCAATGGCTAATCAAACAGGCTCCTTAAAGCATGCATGAACAAGAAAAGCAAAGTTTGGGGGTGGAACTACAGGAAATGCTGCATCAGAGTGCAGCTCATGAAGTTAACAGTCCCTGGCCATCACTGGTAGTGCTAGTGCCAATAAAGAATGAGAACTCCAGGTTTTATGTCATGAAATGAAAAAAAAATCATACAGAATCACAGAATCAGATGCACACCCCCTTACATAAGACAGGGCTTGAACAACTGTGTGGAGTTAAGTATCTGACTACTATTGACTTGACTAAGGGTTACTGGCAAATATCACCAATGGACACAGCAAAGGAGAATTCTGCATTTATTAACAAAGTTTTTTTATTGTATTAATTCACCAACATGCCCTTTGATATGAAGGACACCCATTCAACTTTCCAGAGGCTTAATAATTTTTATTGTAATTTTTATCCAGTCCAAGCAGGGACATAGACAGCATGCATGAGAGGTGCTGAAGAGATTAAGAGGGCAGTGTTGACAGCAAAGATAAGCATATTTCAGGTAGGAATAACTGCAATAACTTTTCTTAGTCATCATGGAAGTGGAAGCAGAATTCAGCCTGAGTCTTTCATATTGGATGTTGGTTAGTCTTTCAAAGTAAAAAAAAAAAAGCAGCAGCTTACAAAATAATACAAGTGCTCCCATCTCAAAGATGTTGTTTAACTTGGCTCATTAGATATAGACATTTAGGCTGCTTTATTGATCATTCTCAATGCAATATACAACTGGTTCAAATTGTATTTAATTTAATTTACTTTTAGAGAGAGAGAGAGAGAGAGAGAGAATGTAATTTTTATTATAACAGGTTATTTAAAAAAACAAACGTTTGGCATAATAACTTATGCATTAATATGCTGTTTCCATTTTTTTTTTATGCCTTAATACGTTGTTTCCAGTTGTTGCTATTATTAGAATCTTTGCCCCATGGTCCAGGTTGTGGCTCAAAGTGTCTTGTTCCAGATCATCCACCCAGTTAAAAATCTAACTAAATAATTAGCAGGTAATGGCATTTCTTAGGACAAAAAGTTATTACAGAAAGTTCATTCCTCACTGTAAAAGCATAACAAGTCCAGATAAAGATCTTACCTATAAGAATTGGCAACATAAAATAATCTAGAATCCAGCTTGTGAGCAGACATTCCCAAATTCAATGAAACTTTTAACAGACCCCTCTGCAGTAGCTTGTCCTCATACTAGACTGGAGTTTCTAATGTGCACCTGCTGCAAACTATTTACTAGGGGGTGTACTCAATCAGATTTCTTCAAAGGCAGAGAAACATCCAGTAGTAGATCTTAGATGTGAACTTCAACCAACGGAAGAATCATATGCAGCTGCAGAGAAGGAATGTCACGAAATAGTGTGGTTTCCTTAAATGGTTCATCCCTGTCTGTACGCTAGTTTTAGCTCATAACCTCTTAAAGTGGTTATATTCAGTTAGTAGGTAAAATAGTAATCATTTTATGTGGAGTTTGGGATTACAGTCCTACAGTATGACAATCCAATACCATACTGGTGTTAGTAAAGCAAACATAAATGGTTTATTAAGAAAGGATACCGGGCAGCAATAAATTAAAATATACCATTTACCACTGTGCTTTGTTTTAGAGCATGACTGCTACAGCTTTTGTTAGGACTAATGGATAGGGGAAAGTGTGAAGAAACTGTATTAATCTAAGGAACGTGTAACTGTATGTTTTCATAAAAATAAATACATGAAATAAAGTGAGTTTTTTTATAAATCCTACAATATATAACATGTATAGAATTTAGAAATAATAAACTGCATTAAGTATTTGTACTAGAATTGTTAGAAATCAAAACTAATGCTGCTTCTTATTTGCAATGCAAATATTTGTATTTCTTTCAGCTCAGAAAAAAAAGAAAACATTATAAAAATTTTAAATCCAGACAGTGTTACACTGTTTTAACTACTAGGACATCTAGTGCCATGCTTCAGAAATGTGCACAAGTAGTTTACTATTTGGACTTACAAGTCAGAAGTCGACTGAAATTCAGCACGTATCTTTGATTACTGGTAGTTGTTGTTGTTTGTCTTTCAGCTTTTCCCGGTAAGGGATTGCCACAGTGGAACTCCGGTTCGCTAATGATTGGCAGTAGATTTTTAAGAAACACCGAGGTGCCAGCTCGACGCTCAACCTTCAACAAAGGCACGCCCATTTATACACGCATGTCTTTTGAATGCTACCCAACCGCAAGGAGGACATGCAGACTCCACACAGATGGCATTCCCAATCCCAGCCTAGAATCGAATGGGAGA
This sequence comes from Protopterus annectens, assembly GCF_019279795.1. Taxonomy (NCBI): domain Eukaryota; kingdom Metazoa; phylum Chordata; order Ceratodontiformes; family Protopteridae; genus Protopterus; species Protopterus annectens. The sequence continues at coordinate 1,065,010,390 of NC_056725.1, read as the reverse complement.
ACTTCTTGCTGTGAGGTAACAATGCTACCACCGTACCACCGTGGCTTCCTGGTAGTGATGATCCAGAATAGATGTTAGACTTTTCCTTTAAGCCATGTTTCTGTTTAAAAACATTTATTTTGTGTTTTCTTTTTGCAAGTTTATTTTATTTTGGTCATGTACAATGTTAAAGTTAGTTTCATGTAAGGAATTTTATTATTCAATATTCAAAGCTAATAGCTGTTTAATTTTTACCAATAGCTTACATATTTGAGTATTACAGTTGTGTACTATTAACTGTTGGTTGCAACTTTCTGAAGACTTGCTACTGGCAGATGTAGCAATAAATATGCAACACCTGGAGACCACACTTAGCACATGTAGTCAGTGCCTCCTTCGCTGTAACCATTACACAGACACCTTCCAAATAAGATGATGCAATCAAAATATTCTGAAGCAAATATTCTCTGTTACTGCCAAGCACCTGTGTTTTAGCTGTGCCCAAACAGCTCAAAAACTTGAATTACCACTAATTCTGTTTTATAGCACCTGTCAATAATGATTCTGCTACTGGACTGTCCATCATTGACTTCCTGCTTAGCTGTTGATAGGCGTATATAAAAGCCAAAGAGTGATCTTTTAGACCTATTTGCCTTCCTGTCATAAAGTCATATATTTTTATTAGGCTAAAGACCTGGGGGGGCCTATCTAAGCCTAGCCAAGCTTTACCAAAAGAATAATGATGTCATGTATCTAAGTAGGACATTGAGTGCCAGGCACTTACAAACTACCTCTGTCCATAAAGGACATGGATGCCACGCCCAAACTAAATAAGAATCAAACCCTGTACCCTCTGGTTGTGAAGTAAGTACCTTACCCATTATATAAGCCCCCAAATGTCTGCTGGATGAACTTTTTATTTTACAAAACCCTTTGTAATGATATTCAAGTTAACTAATCACATTATTTTCACTATAGTTTAAGTTCTGCAGCTAACCAGCAAAACGACAAGGTGTTCACTAGCCTGTATACTGCCTTATAACTGTTTTAATCTAATAGTTCACGGCTGTTGCATCTGACCTTTTGTGAACTGTTATATCTTACTGGAACCTGCATTTTATCTTGAGTTAATGGCTCCAGTTGTTAGCTTTCATTCCTGCTTTTTTCTATTACAAGCAGCATCAGTGTTTGCCTTCTGCATGACTCATAGTTGTGTGTGGAACAAAAAGACTGTATTACCTTGCTGCATGGCATATGAATAAGTCTCTTCATGACTGCAGCTACAGTGTGGAGGAAAATGCTCTCTTTGATCACTGATATGCATCTGCATGATTTAAAATGGCTTCCAACTGGTGCAATGCCTTGCAGTCTGGTTACCACTGCTGTTCTAACAGAAACGAGTCTGCTACTGCATTTTATATAATCAGCTCATTTCCTATTTTTTTCTGATGCATGTTTTTAAGCCTGACCTTGTAATGTAATGTCTGCTGCTTCAAATTAAATACTCTTCTTTGGAGAACACACTTTACTGGAGAAAATCATATCTTATGTTCGCAACTTTTGGAACTGTATTTCTAACTGGGTGATCATCTCTTTTTGCAGAGATAAACATGTGGAAGGCTAAAGATGGGACAATTTAACATCTCTGAGGAAGAAAATATGCCTTGATATATAAATCTGTTCAAGGCATTTATAGCAAGGAAACCTGTGTCTGATTTTATTTGATTTCAAAGTTAAGAGCTTTTACAAAACTATTACATTCACTAGCATTATTATTATTTTTAAAAGATTAAATTTGCTCAACAAAAATGATTAAAATCAAATTATTTTTGTGAGTGTGTTTTAAACACTTAAAATGTATACTATTTTCCTAATTTACTGGTAAACAGAGAAAATTAATAATTCTAAATATTCTCTGAAGAATAACTTTTTTAGAACTCACTTGGGGAGCAGTGCAGATGTGTGCAGTGTTCAGAAGTGTGTGTGTGTGTGTGTGTGTGTGTGTGTGTGTGTGTGTGTGTGTGTGTGTGTGTGTGTGTGTGCGTGTGTGTGTATGTGTGTGTGTGTGTGTGTGTGCGTGTGTGCGTGTGTGTGTGTGTGTGTGTGTAATGTGTCTGTGGGTGTAGGTGCTTGTGCTCAGTCACATATGCATGGGAATGTTTCCAGGACTCAAAGCAATGCAATATGTAAAAAGGATCAAAGTACAATATTTTTGTGGAATGTTGACTTGGGCATGTAGACAAAAAAAAAATTTGTTGGAATAAAAGTCTAAGAATAGTGAAAACATCAGTACAACCAAACACTACTGCTGTTTACAGGCAAAAGTTTCTACCTTTGAATCACTTCTCCGCTGTGACACCGAGTTTACGGATTCTACCTCATAGGTTCAGGGTTGACTACTAACTTCAAGTTATGGTCTGCTGGGTATATATATATATATATATATATATATATATATATATATATATATATATATATATATTACACAACACAATCCGTGTGAGATTTTTTGTCTCTTTATAGCTGACCATTGACTGCCACCAGTGACTCTCCTCATCTACTGTGTCTGCGAGACATTCCTCTGGTGCCCATAGACTTTCTTTGACCCATGCCTGGGACCAGTGGCAAGATCAAGGGATTTAGGTGCGGAGTCATATTGCTGCCAGTGTGATTTTACACTTATTATGTATAAAGCACTCCCTGTCTCATCTTGTGTGTATGCCTATAATTGTAAGGTCAGGCATGCAATGAGGACTTGCAGTGCATCATCTTGCCCCCACTGCAGCTCTGCCAATGTCCCATACCTTTTACCATTTTCTGCATATGCCACACCTATGTGTCCCCTGTTTCACTAGGGATCTAATCAAAGAAGCGTGCAGGCAGGTAAGCATCCCCATCATACCCTGCTGTGCCTCATATGCCTGGATTGCTCATCAAACAAGGCTCACCTGTGCCATACTAAGGGCTTTATCCCTCTATGGCATGCAGTGGTTATGGAGCCTTTTTCAGTCTATTATGACTTCTAAAGAACTGATGGTTGACTAGGAAAATGATAAATTAAAAAAACAAATGTCTTTGTCTTTCTCTTTCTCCCCCTCTTTTATTTTATTTGTCTGTCTATCTATGAGTCTAGCTATTCATCTCTATTCTCCCTCTCTCTGTATATAAGTACTTCATTGAGGCGTGTATGATCGATGTTTGTCAAAATTGTAATACTGATATAAGGTTAACCACAGGGCGATGTACTATATAAGCTGATGTTGCACTTTCAAAATTTGCTTTTTTGTATTGTGCAAGGCTTTCTTTCTTTCTTTTTTTTCTTTTTCTCATTAGCATTGTAACTGTGGAGGTGGTATTTTATGGTTTTTGAGTTACTCTATTCAAAACCAGATTTTCAGAGAAGCGTAACTCAAATTCTTTTTACTTGGTGCAACAATGGAGAATATGTCTGTGAATACATATATATAGATAGATAGACAAATAGGGCTGTGTGTGTTTACATATATTTATATACAAATCACACATACACACACACACACACACACACACACACACACAGAAAGGAAGAGACACAGAGACAGAGTATATATATATATATATATATATATATATATATATATATATATATATATATATATATATATGGTCTACTTTACATGGTCAACTCTTCAGAAAGTGGACTTTCATATGGCCGAGACCATATGGTCGATTTTCGAAAAGCCAACCATGTAAAATAAACACATAACACACACCAAACATTTACCTTTCAACTGTTAGCAGGGAGGCAAGCCCCCCTGCACTCTCCCATGGGGGGCTCCACCCCCACACACCCCCGTAACTTAAATATACCAACTCTGAGATCGCAATACAGTGGGGAAGAGGAAATTTTCCCATTCCACACTGTACGGAGATAGCGGTTCTCCATGGTCGGCTTTTTGAAAGTCAATCATATGGTCTCGGCCATATGAAAGTCGACTTTTTGAAAAGTCAACCATGTGAAGGGGACCAATATATATATATATATATATATATATATATATATATATATATATATATATATATATATATGTGTGTGTGTGTGTGTGTGTGTGTGTGTGTGTGTGTGTGTGTAGATAGGTATGTATATGGCTATAGACATAAATATGCATAGATATACATAATACACACAGATATAATTACAGGACAATTGTTTTAATGATAGTTTTGTCTAAACAAAATGCAAACAAATGGTTGAAAGTCAGTTTCACTGAAACTCAGTTTAATGTAATTTAAACTAACTGAAACATGATACAAATCAAACCACACAAAGATAAAACTAAATTTTTTCTGTGCAAGTGGGCAAGCCTCATACACCACTCACACCCCTTACTTAAAAAAATAACAATAACTCAGCATTTGGGTGAATGTGTAAAAAAAAGTAAAAAAAAATACACAAGGATTTACTGCCAGCACAAGTATATAAAACACACAGCAGTGATTACATATTCTCACTTTTGCATTGGGAACTTTATGCACATAAGCTAAATTCAGTGAGTTTAACTAAACTGGCATTTAACTAAATCGACTTTCAATCAGTTTTCATAGATCAGTTAGCTTCAGATAGAATTGCCATTTATCTAACCTATATGTAGGTAGATAGATAGAGAGATAGCTATAGATATAGCTATAGCTATAGATATATACATGTATACGTAGATATGTGTGGGTATATGTATGTGTGTGTGTGTGTGTGTGTGTGTGTGTGTGTGTGTGTGTGTATATATATATATATATATATATATATATATATATACACACACACATATATATATATATATATATAGATAGATAGATAGATAGATATATGTATATGGGATCTATTTGAAAGTTCAGTTATGCGTTAGGTCTTCAGCTGTCTTGTTGACTGCATATAGCTGAATAGGAATTTGATCAACAAGGGTGTGAGATCATACAATAACGGGGATGGAAATTTACTGTTATCCTATATTTGTGCAAACTCTGATATAAAAGTTATAATAAAAATTCTATTTTTTATTAAACAATAATGCATCAATCAGAACCATCAACTTTGAACATATTTACAAAATTAAAAAAAAAGATTTACAAAAATGCTTTCCCAATTTCTCTCAATTAAATATATAATTATTTCATCAGAAAAGACTTATAATCTTCAAAAGTTTTCTTTTTTAGCATTTGATCTTAAAGAAACTGTTTCCATTTCAGTATGACATACTACAATAGCTAATTTGATAAACTCTTTAAAAGTAGGTACTGTTTCTTTTTTCTACTTTAAAGTAATTACTTTTTTCTCACTATCTCTAATAAGTTCTACAATAAAGACTGTTGCTTAGCATTGATATACAATGAAACAGAAACATTAGTTAATATCAAGGACTCCGATATAACACATCTTTCAAACAACAGACCAGGTAAAATGTTTTCAAATTCTTCCAAATTATTTTTTGTTCTTCTCACATCTATAAAATATATAATATATAAAACATTTAACATCTATCAGCTTTTAATTTTTTTTTTACATCTTCAACAAAATCAGTCATTTAATTTATACATTTTATTAAATTTGTAAGGTGATAAAAGTTCTCTATTTAGATACTTCCAAGTAAATTTCTTCCAGTGAGTGCTAGAAGATATAAAGCCTATTGGCATTAAAATGATATCTTTCTATTCATCATTACTAGCATCAGAAAGTTTACCTTTTATCAATATTCCCAGTATATGTCATTTATATACATATCTAAATTTAATATTAATTTATCATAGAAATAAGTGGTTTAACCTCTCCACTACCATTTATAATTATAGAAAAAAGGTCAGGTAATTTATAATTTTCAAAAGTATTTAATTTGCCTATCCTCTCATATTCTTGAATTCAGTTATAATATTCTTTAAATTGGAATATTTGAAAGATTAATATCATATTTTTTAACAATTTAATCTATCTTTGGTAATATATTCTTATCAAAACAGCAAAACCAATAAATAAGATATTTATGTTTCAAATCTAACATTTCATGATACAAACTATTATTGAAAATACCTCTAATATAGGCTATTGGAATGATGTAAAACAGACAATTTTTGAAGAAGATATTTTTATTAAAAAAAAATTCTTAAGCAATTTAAGAATTAAACTAATATAATTAAAATTACTTTCAGATGGATTTTCCAGCTTATTTTATGCTTTTTATGTATATGAAAAGTAAAAGTTTTCATGCACCAAGACTGTTTCTCGGTTCATGTGAGTTGGTGTATTGATGTCAGTGTTTTTTGACATTTTGATTTTGATATTATGCCAGTTGAGTTGAGGTGATTTTAAGTACACCTCCATATATGTATGTATGCGTATGTATGTATGTATATATATATATATATATATATATATATATATATATATATATATATATATATGTATGTATACACATGGGTCTACTTTTCTTTGTCAAAATTTCATTATTTCGAAAAAGAAAAGTAGATGACCACTTACGCAAAAGTGCACTTTAACAAAAATGCACTTTCACGAATAATGGTTCAACGAACCACTAAGAAACACTGTGGCACTGAAGCACACTACAGTGGGGAAAAGGGAATTTACCTGTTTTCCCACCGTAGAGCAATCTCAGAGTTAGTATATTTAAGTAGCAGGGTTGTACGGGGTGCAGCCTTCCACTTGGAGGGTGCAGGGGAGCTTGCCCCCCTGCAAAACATTGTTTTTTTGTGTTTTTTATCGGTTTGTTGAACAGATATTCACGAAAGTGCACTTTCATTTAAGTGCACGTTCACGTAAGTGGTCCTCTACTTTTCCTTTTTGAAATAATGAAATTTCGACAAAGACAAGTAGATCCATATATATATCTATAGGGATTCACTACCGAATCCCGAAATTACACAATCCCGAAGCCCAAAATACCGAGACTATAAGCCCAAAACCCCACATTACCAAAATGTAAAAACTGCGAAATTAAAAATCGTGAAAGTACTACATACATACAGCACACACACAAATATACACACAGCCTCCCCCCCATAACCAAACAAACCACCCTACTCTAAAGATAAGCAGGGGGGCTTTGACCACCTGCACCCCCCCATGTGGCACACCCCTCCTACTTTAATATTCAAACTCTGAGATTGCACAAACATACACCCAAGGCAAACTCGCACCTACACATTACAACCCCTCACACACACACACACACACACACACACATGCGCGCACACACACACACACACACACACACACACACACACACACACACACACACACACACACACACACACATGCAGACACACACAGATAGATAGATAGATAGATAGATAGATAGATAGATAGATAGATAGATCGGCTCCATCCATTTGGTTGAATGTCTTTTTGCTCAAAAGATGTTGATTCAACCATTTATGATTGACTACACAAATAGTCAAAAAGGGGGTGAGCTCAAGTAATTCCCATGGTTGGGGAATATGCCATTTCCCCATGTTTGTGTGATCTCTGAGTTAGTGTATATAATTATCAAGGGCTATGGGGGGCACAGGGATATTTCCCCCGGAAAAAAATGCTATTTTGTTTGTTTGATTTTTTTTAATGCACCATTGGTGTATGAGTAATTGCATATCAAAATATTCCCTTTCACTGTAAAGATGTCAGTATTTAGCATGTTGACAATGTGTGCGTGGGTGGATCTGATATTGTACAATATTTATGCAAAGGAGAAAGCCAAATTAATCAATACAAAAGAAGCAGCCCAGAAGATATCCAAAGAGAAATACACGCATAGGCATCCAAATATGGAAAATTTACATTATAAAAAATAACATTACAAAGAGGAAATGTAGAATAGAAGATCAGTAAAGCAGAATTTAAAATGCAAACGCATCCAGACATAGAAAATTTTACAAAAAGATAAGAAAATAAAAAGGAAAAGTAGAAAAGAGAATTAGTAATGGAGAATTTAAAGAAATAGAAACTGATGTTATGGATTACCTGCAAAGTAAAGATTTAGTGTAGAAAATCTAACTTTGATAACATCACAGCAGGATGCAACAATGGATTGCCAAATTAAGGAGAAACCAGTGAAGCAGGAAACATCTTATCAGTTGTCATGTTAAGATACTTTGGAGCCTACAAAAGTTCAGCTGGAGTTGCACAGCAAGGGAAGAAACAGGAAACTGTGACAAATTTGACACAGTTAATGTTGTGGAGTGATAAGCCAGTGAGTTCCCATATGAAAAAGCAATGGATGACATGGAATGAAGCTGAATAGATAGTGACACAGAAGGATGCTCGGGAACATTCTGTAGAATGCCTGCAGGAAATGGAGAACAAAGAATGTACCCTCAGTTTAGAAGAAAATTATATAAGAAAAAGAATTACTTGATTTAATAGAGATGGACAGACATATTAAGATCAATCTACAAAAGGGCCTTACAGAAACAGATGGCTGGTGCCAGAGCCATTGGCTCAAGCTTAATGCCAAGAAATGTATAGTTATCCCCTTTGGAAAAAAACATGTACCCATGAATTACCACGTAGGTGGCAGTACACTAAACATCAAAAGTGTGATGAGAGACTTAGGGACACAGGTGGACAGTGGTGTCACTTTCGATAACCACATCGCCACAACAGTCAGGAAATCCTTCTATGTGGCACACCTCATCTGTGGCACACCTCATCACTAAGGGCTTTTCATCCAGAAAAAAAGGAGGTCATTGTCCCACTGTACTCATCCCTCATTAGACTCATTATAGAGTATAATGCCCTGTTTGGTATGTACCTCACAAGACATCTGCAACAGCTGGAAAGGCCACAGAAGTACCTCAGTAAACGAATAACAGGCCTAAAGCAGATGCCATATGCTGACCATCTAAAAAAACTCCAGCTATACTCTGTGACATATTGTCTACTCAGAGGCGATCCCTGCTTAACATACAAGGCCATATCAAACCCTGTGCTGTTGGACATGCTCCACTTAAAGAAATCCCAGTCTCTCAGAGCCACACGCTCCAGGAATCTAAACCTTGTCATCACAATGAACAAAAATGCGGGAGGGATAGGTTCCTGACCCAGAGACTCCCCATACTCTAGAATTGACTGCCCATACATGTCAAGCAGAGTGCCTCATTGGCCCTCTTCAAAAGAAACCTTGATGATTGGATGGGAGATAGGAAATTCACCCCGGGGATCATGTCAGTCACCCTGCTAGACAGGGTTCCAGAGAAGTAAATAATGTGGGAAGAAATATCCAGGGAATTGTTATGGCTAGGCTTGTATAGGCCCTAGGGCTGATAGCCTAGTACCAACCTATGAACCTATGAGCCTATTAAAGAAAAAGAGTACAGGCAGCCACAGTAGTGCAGCGGTTAGTGTTGCTGCCTCACAGCAAGAGGTTCTCTGATTTGATTCTTGGCTGGGGTACCTTCTGTGTGGAGTCTGCATGTCCTCCCTGCAGTCATGTGGGTTTCCCCCGAGTACTCTGATTTCTTCCCACATCCACAATACATGCTGCAGGTGGATTATTCACTCTAAATTGGCCCTAGGTGTGAGTGTGCACATGTGTGTGCCTTCTGTGGAAGGTTGGGAACTGGGCTAGGAATGTGACACCATAAAACTCCACTGCCAATTGTTCTGCAGACTGTTGTTCCACTGTGGTGACCCCTAATGGGTGAAGAAGAAGAAAGAAATAGAGTACAGAAAGTTAATAAAATCTAAAAATGTATAAGTTTGATAAAACAAATGAACACAGTAATTAGGAATGTTCATAGAGATTCATGTGATATAACAGAAGTAAATAGGACATATTACTGTGCAGCTAAATTCATAATAGATAAAAGTCTTACCACAAAACCACAGGGCAGTAAGGGAAATGAAAGGGAGTAATGAAATTTCATCATGGAATTATCAATTAGAGAAAGCTTTATAGCAATTAAGACAAGAAGTGTCACTGGTAGAAGAGTACAGAAGAGTGAACAGATCAAGAAAATACTCAAAAAATGTGATAAAGGCAATGCACAGTATCAGAACCGATCAAGATCTATAGTGCACTATTTCAAATAATAAATATATTAGCTCAGGCTGAAAAACCTAGATGATATGTTGATAAATATAAAGGAAAAGTACAAGATAAGCAATTTATTGATGACCCAAAAAAGCTTTATAGGGAATTGCGAAACAAGGCAAAAGGAATTGAAATACCATCAAAAAATGAAGAAATAGCTACATTTTAGAGAAATATCTATGAAAAACCTGTGGAACATAACAAAGATGATAAATGATAGAAGAAGTAAAAGAAATAATAAGAAGTTCAAAAGTTCAGGATATGAAATGGGATGAAGTAATGGCCAAAGAGATTGAAACAAACTTAAGAAAAGCTCCTAATTGGAATACCCCAGGCCCAGAAGCAGTACTTAACATCTGGCTAAAAGTATTAGCATCTTTACTTGAAGATTTAACCATGAGTAAGAATTTTTTGTATGTGCACACCAAACAGACACCAACCTAGTTAACAATAGGAAAAACAGTACTTCTACTTAAGAGCAAATCTGCAAGCTAGCCTAAAAAGTATCATCCAATAACTTGCCTTCCAGTGACATATAAAGTATACACTGGAACTGATGCAGATACAGTTTACAGTCACTTAGAAGAAAACTCAGTCATGGCAATAGAATAAAAGGGTAACAAAAGAAAGTCATATGGAATAAATGATCATTTGTTGTTAAACAAAGTCATGACGGAGAACTGAAAAAAGGGGAAGAATCTAAGTATGGCATGGACAGACTACATAAAAGCATTTGACAGTATTCTACATTCATGGATAAAAGAGTGCTTAAAAATGTATTAAGATACACCCTATACCAATCGATTATATTGCAGCAACTATGAAATCGTGGCAGACCACTTTGCTGTTAAGTCATGACAAAGGACAAATTATTATTCCGGAGATAAAAATTCAAAGGGGGATATTCCATGCTGACAAAAAAGTATTTGACAGTATTCCACATTCATGGATAAAAGAGTGCTTAAAAATGTATTAAGATACACCCTATACTGATCAATTACATTACAGTGACTATGAAACCATGGTAGACCACTTTGCTGTTAAGCCATGATAAAGGACAAATTATTATTCTGGAGATAAAAATTCAAAGGGGGATATTCCATGGTGACTCTTTGTCACTGCTGTTCTCTTGTCTTGACCTTAATCCATTAACCTGCTTACTTTAACAGATTAGGTAGGTCAAGGCTACAATCTGTCTCCCAGAAAACAATAAAGTCTAAAGACTTCTCATCTTCTTTTTGTGGATGATTTAAAACTGTATAGTTCATCAGATAATGACCAGAAAGCATAACTGCAAGTGGTCAAAACTTTTTCAGATGATATAATAATGTCATTTCATCTTGATAAATGTGCAAAAGAAACCTTTAATGCAGGAAAGCTGCAGCACCATAGAAACATCAGTCTGGGACAGACGTGTGATATAACAGAACATGAGCTAGAGGTAGTGCATAAATATTTAGGAATTGATGAAAGATCATCAATAAAACATGAACAAATGCAAATAAAACTTAGTAAGAAATATTTTAGAAGACTAAAATTAATACTGAAAACAACGCTGACATCTAGGGACAAAGTCCTAGCTATAAACTAATTTGCTGTTCATGTCCTAACTTACAGTTTTGCAGTGAGTGACTGGCTCCAAAAGGTATTGGATCATTTGGATAGAAAAACAAGAAGGATGATTCATGCTCATCAAATGATTTTTAAACATTAGTATATACCAAGTCTATATATTCCCCATTTTGATGGAGGTATGGGCCTCCTTGAAATTGATTATATGCATAGATCTGCAATTGTAGGACTGCATACATATCTGCTGACCTGAGAAGACCTAAATGTAGTGAAAGTTTTAAAACTTGAGGAGAATAAGTCTAAGATGGCTTCTCTGCTTAGTTTAGCAGAAGTCAAGCAGGAATGGAAATCAAACCAGAAGTAGATAAAAATCAAGCAGAAACTTAATGTGCCAAAAAACAAAAGAAAGAATATAAGGTGAAGGATCATATGAGAAAGCAAGAAATGTGGAAAATACATAAATACAGTTTTAAGTATAGAAATGTCTTGGAAAAACCTCATGTTGATCAGGATGGAATGCAGGAATGCTTGAGGAGAGGTGAATTTGTACAAAATGATGAAAGGTTAATATTGGTGGCCTGAGAGAGTGGACTATGTATAAGTTGGTTTACAAAGTCCATTGAACATGCGGGAGAAGCAGACAAATGTAGGTGTTGTAAAACAGAACTGGAAACCGTTGCACACCTTTTTGCTGGTTGTGATATACTGTTAGAAAAATATGTATTTGAACATATATAAAGTGCTAGTTAAAAAGCAAATAGTATATAATGCATTTTATTATATTAATAATATGGCAATAAGAATGATTTTACATGTAATTGCTTGAAGCTTTGGAACTGCAGTGTATTTGAACTCTGACCCTGGCAGTAGCCAGCTCAGCAAGCTTATGTTTTTCACTAATGATTATCTGCTGGGTCAGGAAATTAAATGTATAAAGTATTGAAAATCTTCTTTTCCTTCCTCTGGGACAATTGGCCTTGTGAATGTTACCAAGATAAGACACAGCTGTTGAGAAAATGTTGCAAGAAGAACAAAGAAGCGTATTACAAGACTGAACCAACTATTGTATTCGAGCAGGCCTGAAACCTTGAAGGAGTAACATTTACAGAAAGACATTATAACTGACCAGGTGCTTTGCAAGGCTGTATTATTCCCAAGGGAAAGCTTTTTAAAAATATAACATCAGTAATCTTTATGAATAGAATACTGTTAGTAAATGTGATGTAGATGCCCTGTGACTAACCACATCAGTAAGGTGGGCAAAACCTGAATGAAAATACTATAAAATATTCTGTACTTTCTGCATCATGTCAGACAAAACTCTGTACTTGTATGTTTTTTTGCCTCCTGGTGTACACTAGTAAACTTTTGCATCTGAGCCTCCTGTGTTGTTATCTTTGTTTTTATTTAACAGTTTGGTCCTTCTTGAATCGGAAACCCTCAGACAGCTACAGATCAGAGTGTACCGGTGGTCAAACACTGCGCAGGAGAAGCTACCGAAACGGTTCTTCTTGAAATACAAAGACCTCTGACTGAATTGTCGCTTTGAGAGGCTGGCCACTTTCTGATCTACGGCCGAAGAGCGGTCTCAAACTGGTCGACTCAGGAGGCTCAGGTAGGAAGATATTTGCCTTTTTTCTGTTTTAGATCAGGGACTAGGTTGCAGTAAATACTATTGTCAGAAGATTTGTTATACAGATGAGGGACAAAAGGAAATTACTGTATATTTTGTCAGAGATCAGGGAAACAGAATAAGGTAGGCAGTCATTCTAGATAAACTGTGTAAGGAATTGAAATACCACATGGTGAAAAGGGTTACGTAACATTTTCTTTTAGTATGGGAAATCAGTGCACTAAAACATCGAGATCCGCCCTAACTGAAGACGCAAAATATATGCAATTACAACGGGCTGATAATGTTAGGTATTATACAAAATGGGTTAATAAATACGGATTTGATGGTAAATTAGATAAAATTTCATTAGTTAAACTTTTAAAACAACTTAAATCTGACGCAGAAGGTCAGGCAAAAAAACAACAACGATTAGGCATTCCTCAGGCACACAGGTGGATTGAGGAAGTAAACCGAAGGGAACAAAAAACTAAAAATACTAAGACGTTATTTTTAGATAAAGAGGATAATAATATAGTAATAGCAATGGCTCCTCTTCCCCCGCCCCCTCCGATGCCTTTCTCAGGATATGAAGCAGGAGGACAAGCTGGTCCACCTCCACGTTATCCTGATGTCACAAGAACACTAAAACCATTTGTTAGAGATCCTATTGAAACTAGGTCCCGGACGCGTAAAACACTTGGGGACACAGACTTGTATCAAATAGGGAGAAACATACTAGAGGAAAATGAGGAAGAAATCTGTCCACTAATCGAGGTACCAAATCCTCAGGCAGGACAGGAAGGGCAGGACCCAACTCTTCTAGTATACAGACCATGGACACCGGAAGATATTCGGAAAGCTACAGAGGGAATCCCCCATCCAAAAGTTAATTACACAAAGTTTTTACAAGATTTACAAGGTATGAGACTAAGTTACCACCTGAATGGGGAAGAAGTAGAAAAGGTAGTTAGACAAATTGTGGGTCCAGACTGGCACATGATTTGTGGCACCTGGAATCCTCGTAATGCAGAGCTTAAACCACTCCCACATAGTGACGCAGAACTAGACAACAGAGTAAAAGGTCTTACAGACCGAATTTCTGAAAAATGGAAACCTAGAGCAGATTGGACTTGCATTAACCAATGCATAAAACAAGAGAATGAAACTGTAGATGGGTACTATGGTAGATTATTGGAATGTTTCAATAACCATAGTGGTATGGCTATTCCTGAAAATCAGACACATGATACCTCGTATGAACAGCAACTGAAAAATGCATTTTTGAAAGGTTGCATTGCACCTATCAGTAGCTTTATTACAAAGCATATGATAGATCATAGGTTCATAGGTTCATAGGTTCATACTAGGCTATCTGCCCAAGGGCATTTACAAGCCTAGCCCATAGTTTTGTGGCTTACGCCACCCCTTTAGTATGGGGAACTATACCCATTATTTTGCTGTGCCTCTGTCGAGCAGTGACACTGAGGTAATCCCTGGGGTATATCTGCGATCTCCCATCCATTGGTCAAGATTTCTCTTGAACAAGGCCAGCAAGGTGCTCTGCCTCACATATACCGGGATTTTATTCCACAGCATAGGGAGTCTTTGGGTGATGAATCTATCCCTCCAGCACGTCCTATTAATAGCCGTGTCGAGGTTTAAGTCTCCCGCCTTGTGGCTCTGACAGATCTAGATTTTTGAGGTGAAGCATATTCATCAAATCTGGGTTTGACATGGCCTTGTATGTTAGGCAAAGGTCACCTCTGAGCAAGTGTGGTGTTTACTGAATAGAGCTGGAGTTCTTTCAGTCGGGCAGCATAGGACAGATGTTTGAGACCCTTTATCCTTTTGGTGAGGAACTTTGTGGCCTCTCCAGCTGCTGCAAGTGTCGGGTCAGATACATTCCGAATGGGGCATTGTACTCAATCATTGGTCTGATGAGTGATGAGTATAGGGAGACTATGACCTCCCTTGATCTAGATGAGAATCCCTTCATGATAAGGTGGGCAATGTAGAAGGTCTTCCTAACTACTTTAGCTACATGGGTGTCGAATGACAGACTACTATCAACCTGGGTCCCCAGGTCCCTGATAACTTCTTCTGTGCTCAGTGGATTGCCACCTATTTGGTAGCTAGGGGTAACCTTGTTTTTCCCGAAGGGTATGACTATGCATTTTTTGGCATTTAACTTTAGGCCATGGCTCTGGCACCAGTTATCCGTTTCTGGGAGACCCTTCTGAAGGATATCTGTGTCAGATGTGTTTTCTACTATGGCCCAGTTTGCAGTCATCTGCAAACTTTGTCAGCCATAACCCTCCTGTGTTTGCTTGTACTTGGAAAAGTAGATGCCAAACAAGAGTGGGCCCAGGACTGAGCCCTGTGGTACACCACTTGTGACAGGCTTTGAGTCTGACATGGCGCCAGCAACTCTGACCCTGTGGGTTCTGTCACTCAGCCAGTTTGCAACCCATCTTGTGATGTATGGGTTAACATTTAAGCTGATGAGTTTTTCAATGATACCCGAGTGGGGTATTGTATCGAAGGCCTCGCCAGATCGAGGTAGGCTGTATGGACTGCCTTTCCCTCATCAATGGCTTTGGTGACTGTTTGAAAAAGTCAACCAAGTTTAGAAGGCATGATCTGCCTTTGACAAAGCCAAACTGGGATGGATCCAAAGTCTGCAAATTCCTATGTCTTTATTTATGAGGTCCATTATGATCCTCTCCATGGCTTTGCAGATAAGGCTTGTCAAGCTAATGGGCGGTAATTTCCAGGGTCGGTGGAGGCACCACCTTTGTGAAGTGGGACCACAGTTGCAGTGCCACTCTCTGGGTGCGTATCCAGAGGTAAGACTATGATTAAACAGCTGTCCTAGCTGTGGGTTTAATTCCTCGTTGAGTTCGTGGAGCACACAGCCGGGGACACCATCAGGTCCCATGGATGCTGTGTTTTTGCTTTGGAGAGCAGTTCTCACTTGGGCGTTGGAGATGTTTGGGGGCTGCAATCGCTTGGTATAGATATCTCTCCTTTTGGGAGAAGTTTGCACTGAACCTGTCAGCCAGTATGTTGGCAATGTCTATAGGATCAGTAATCTTCACATCATTTTGAACTAGTTCTGAGCATATCTGGGAGTTTCCTCCCAGGTTTCTAACATAGCTAAAGAAGGCCTTATAATTGTCTTTTGAGTCTTTAGCTATTTTTCTCTCAAAATTTGCTTTGGATGATTTTATGAGAGCTCTTAGTTTTTACTTATAGTGATCAAGGGTGTCTTACCTTTTAAGGATTTTGCTCTATCTTGTAGTAGCTTCCTCCTTTTGTTGTAGAGTTTGTTTATGGCTGGGGTCCACCAGACTGGACGCTTGCCTTTGGTACAAAGAGTCTTTGTTTTGCTTGGGATTGCCTTATCCATGCAGTCCTGCAGGTGCTGGTAGAAGGCATTTGTAAGTGATTCAGCGGCTTGAGTACTGTTTTCCTATGGCTCGGGGCCTTAAAGGAGACCACACTAGTCTTTAGAAGTGTGAAGTCGGCTTTGAGAAGTTCTTTACTGTGGTCTTTTTATTTCAGGTGGGGTGGGATGAGGACCTCCAGCGAGATTAGTTTGTGATCTGATCTCACCAGTGAGGGGTATACTTCGGTGTTGAACATTGTGCTCCCATGTTCGTGATGATGAGATCAAGTATGTTTTCTCCTCTTGTGGGGATGGTGACTAGTTGTTCCATGGCATTTGAGTTTATGAATTCCAGGAACTTTTGGGCTAGGGTGTTTGGGCTTGAGTAGTGTTCCCAGTCTATATTAGGGTAATTGAAGTCACCTAGTATGATGGTGTTTGGTGATACATTTATCCCCTCTAGTGTTTTCAGGAAGGCCATGTGAGGTTCCTGAGTTTGTGAGGGTGGCCTGTAACATGCTACAATTTGCAGAGCAGTCTTGCCTATGGTTAATTGCACCTGGATGGTCTCCGATGCATCGTGCATTGCCACCAGTCTTGAGGTGTGGGTGTCCTTGATGAATATGGATACCCCCTCCTTTCTTGGTATTGTCCGGATTTTGGGGCCGGAGCATGATAAGAGGTAAAACCTGATAGTGCTGGGGTGCTCTCAGGAGCCTTGAACCAGGTTTCTGTCACTGCACAGACATCGATGTTCTCCATACTGAGAAGGGCCTCGAGTGCGTGCATTTTGAGATTTAGACTTCTGCATTGAGCAGCATTACCCTTAGTTTTTCCTTTTTGTGTTCTAGGGTGGTAGGTTTAGAATTTGAGCCTTGCCTAAAAAGGCACTATGGGGTGGCAAGAGCCTTTGCCAATATCTGGAATCCCAGGGTGACAGGTGCAAGCCGTCCCTTGCGAAGCAGCGTGGCTTGTCCAGCATGTCATCCCAGGCAGACAGACATTGGATCCCCTTTGAATGACACCAGAGTTTAAGCCAATTGTTAAAGCTGATCATCTTATCTCTGTATTGTGGCATCATTCTTGGTGAAGGTAGGATACTGCTCAAGGTCAGGGTCATACCTGCCTGGGCTACATAATCAGAGAGCTCCTCAATGTCTCTTTTCATGTAGTCCAGGAGGTGCGTCTCAGGTCGTTTACACCAGCGTGGACAATGACTGAGTCGTATTTGTACCTGCTGTTGAGAGACCTGAGTGCTTGCGTTATGTGGCGGATTCTAGCGCCGACAGGCAGCTTACTGTGACCTTCTCCTTACTCAGTCTGGTGAGCGGACGTCAGTGTGTCTGACTATGGAGTCACCAATGACTAGTGTGTCTGGCATTGTGTTTGGCCTTAAGGGCTGTGACTGTTTGACACTCTGACTGTGAGGTCTATGTGTTGCAGGTGTTGTGTTCTGAGGTGGTGGTTGTTTGGGTGTCTGCTTTGGTGGCCTCTGCTGTTTTGGTAGATTTTTGATCAGAGCCGCCGAGTATGTCTTTGTGTGTTTATGTGTATGATTTGAGGTTGTGATGGTACTATGTGAGACTGGGTCTATAGTGTGTGTGGTAACCTTCTCCTCCTGACTGGTCTTGCCAGTCCTATGTTGAGAGAGCTCAGCCTCCAGTTTGGCCGGATAGTTGCATCTCTCGCATGTATTTGTGTTTTGTGGGAGGAGGAGAGGGTTGTCTGTGTACATGAGGCAATTGTAACATTGCCTCAATATTCCCAGGTTCACCAGCTGAGCAGGAGAGGACACTAGCAACTGATCCCTCGACATGCTAGAAGGACTAGACAAAAAAACTTTAAAAGAGATTCCGGGGGACGTGAATGACCGAGAAATGGGGGTTTGTCTTTTTGGGGTGCTATCTATAAGAGTGCCGTATCAAGGTAATAAGTACTGTAGGAGCAAGTGCTAGGTTTAACAGATAGAGAAAAGTCTACTTGGAGTCAAGTAGAGATGATCTTTTTAGGTATTAGAGAAAGTACTAGTAACAGGGATGCTTAAACGTAAGATTGAAAAGAATGCACTCTGCAGTGTGCACTAGAGAAGTTAGATATGAAAGTAGGTAACTTGAGTTTTACCTGTTTAAAAAGTTAAGGTTTAGTGGAGAGTTACTATTTTTAAAACAGCAAGATGGACTGAAAGGGGTGGTTACTTTTGTATTTTGGTACTACGAAATACTGTAGGATGGCCAATAAATTTAAATAATTGAAGGGGTGGGATTTCAAAAGTGATGGTTTTGTGATTACTCATCGAACAAGTAGGCTACAAGCCTTACTTGAATATGCTAAACATGCTGAAAGACACTTTAATAGTAAAAAGAAAAAGAAGACACAAGTCTTCACTGCTGAAGACGGAGCTGAGGTTTTTGTAGTACAGTCCGGTAAAAAGGGTAGGAAAAATGCTCAGGGAAATAGACAATCTGACAAACGGTCAGAAGATTTTGAAGAGAGAAAAAAGAAAGGTGAGTGCTTTAAGTGCGGAAAGAAAGGACATTTAGCAAGGGATTGCAGGCTAAATAAAAAGGTGACTACAGAAAGTAAGGGTGATGAAGACTGACTATATGAATGTGATGAAAGTCAGAAATCATCAGGAAAGGCTAACAAACAAAGGACAAATGTAAATGTAGTAGAAGGAACAGAAGAAGTGCAAGCAGATGTAGAGGATGAAGAAAGTGAAATTTTAGATTTGGCATTACTGAGCTTGGAGCTCTATCTAGCAGACACAAAACCGGAAGTTACACTTCTGGTGGAGGGGAGGGAAGTAAAATTCCTGTGTGACTCAGGAGCGTCATGAACTTTGATACACCCCTCCAAGTTACCAGAATATTCTGAATCACCTGATTATATATTAGTAAAAGCAGCAAACGGACAGCTATATAGGGAGCCACTCTCCCATGATATAGCAATAACTGACCCTGTCTCAGGTATGACTCAGAAAAGTAAAATTGTAGTTTCTGCAAAATGTCCAGTAAACCTACTGGGAAGAGATCTTATGCAGATATTTGGTATAGCGGTAGTCCCCACTATGCAGGGTATGGAGGCACAAAGACAAATGGATACTTTCGTGGTGCGACCGGAGGGTGAGACTTTTTACTGGTACAGCCAGGACCTAGTTACGACTGGTCCAGGGGCAGTAACCGAGGAACTGATGAATGTAGCCATCAGTAAGGCCCCCTCCCTTGACACTGACCAACAGCATTTGTTACACTGTACTCTATACTACTGTAGCATGCCAGGACCTGATAAAGAATATGAGCAAGAATTATTCAAAAATCCTGCTAACAGATTAGTATTACGAACCTTGTATTGGGATACTGAGGGAAACAGTGTGGTAAGCTGTTCATTACCTCAGGAATTCATGACACTGTACAAATCTAATCGACTACCACATGTCAGCTTGACGAAAAACAAGAATATGAAATGGGCGGACTTAGGAGAAAAAGTAACAAGATGGGAAAAACAAACTGATTTAGAATTATCAGAACAGGGAGTACAAAAACAGAAATTGAATTGGCTAACACAGACACATCCAGCTGTACACTTACAAACTAGTGAAGACAGCTGATTAGCATTCTTATTAGAAGAAGAAGAAAAAGCCTTGTGTGACATACCAAAGATTCTTTGGTCAACAGGCAAATCAGATGTAGGACTTATTCAAACAGCAGGACCAGTTACTATTACACCAAAATCAGCATTTAGACCACAGAAAGAAAGATGCAGAGCAAGGAATCAAGCCTATAATAGCAGCATTACTCAAGGAAGGAGTACTGGTAGAATCTCTTGATTCACCATGTAATACCCCTCTATTTCCTGTTAAAAAAGCAAACGGGGAATGGCGGATGGTACAGGATTTACAAGCTGTAAACAATGCAATAATACCTAGAGCACCTACGGTGCCAGACCCACACACCTTGTTGAACGATTTAAAGCCACAACAAAAATATTTTACTGTAGTAGACATAAGCAATGTTCTCTTTTCAATACCTATACATCCTGATAGCCAGTATTGGTTTGCATTTACATTTCAGGGTAAAAGATATACCTATACTCGGCTACCACAGGGATATTGTGAAAGTTCAACGATATTTGCACAAGAAATGGCAAGCAACCTGGCAGGGTTTACCCCACCAGGAGGTAGTCAGATTCTACTTTATGTAGATGACATTTTGCTAGCAGCCCCCACCCAGCATCAATGCAGGGAGGATACGATAGCATTATTGAAATTTTTGGCAGCACAGGGACATAAAGTAAACAAGAGTAAGTTACAACTTTGGAAAAAACAGGTCAGATACCTAGGATATGTAATATCCAATGAAGGTAGAATATTAGAAGAAGACAGAAAAACAGCAATTTTACAAGCACCTAAACCAGCGACCAAGAAGGAAATGATGTCCTTCTTGGGAACAACTAATTTTTGTCGAAGCTGAATATCAAACTATGCTTTAGAATCTGCTCCACTGGCTGATTTAATATATAAAACACCAAATGGCAGCACAAGATATATTACAATGGACGCCCGAAACAGAAACAGCTTTCTGCAGACTAAAACAATTGATAGCTTCTTCATTAGTTTTAGGACCTCCAAATTACCACAAAAGATTCTTTCAGACCGTAGATTGTAAACAGGGATATATGACGTCAGTTCTGACGCAACAGCATGGGGATAAGCAACTTATAATAAATAATATTAAAATAAAATTACTAAAATTACTTAAAATAGCTTGCTATTCATCACAGTTAGACCCAGTGGCATGATCGTTGCCTCACTGTGTGCAAGCAGTGGTCACAGCTGCAATGGCAGTACAGGCTTCGGCCTCAGTGGTGTTATTCCACCCTCTCACATTGAGAGTGCCTCATGCAGTCGTGATAATTTTACTGCAAGAAAAAATAGCATATTTATCTCCTGCTAGACATCTTTCATGTATGACCATACTGCTGAGCCAACCTCATATGGTAATTGAACGTTGTACAACATTAAACCCATCAATGTTACTTCCAACTCCTGTGGATGGCACACCGCACAGCTGCCTGCAGGAAATTGAGCAAATAACTTTGCCCAGATGAGACCTCACTGATATGCCCTTGGATGATGCCGAGGTGACATTTTACGTGGATGGCTCATGCAGAAAGGGTCCTACAGGGAAAAATCTAGTAGGATATGCAGTAGTCACAGATACAGAGATCTTAGAAGCCCAACCTTTACAGCATAACCTATCTGCTCAAGCAGCAAAACTGATAGCCTTAACACGGACTTGCACTCTAGCGAAAGATAAATGTGTAAACATATATACTGACAGTCAGTATGCTTTCTCTACAGTGCATGTTTTTGCGCAACAATGGAAAAATAGGGGAATGATAACATCTAATGGCAAACCGATTAATCATGGGCAACTTATTTTGAACTTATTAGATTCCATTCAGTTACCTACTAAAGTAGCTATTTGTAAATGTTTAGCTCATACAAAACAACAGGATAGAATTTCAAAAGGAAATGCAAAAGCTGATGCAGCTGCAAAGCAAGCAGCCTCAGACTCAGAAACTTTACTTTTAACCGAGGAATTACAACCCTCTGAAATTTTAGATCTAGAAATGTTAAAAACAATGCAGACACTGACTATGAAAGCAGAGAAACAAAAATGGGAGAAACGAGGTGCAATCCTCGAAAATGGACTGTATGTCTCCAAAGAGAAAAAAACAATATTACCATCTAATTTATTTAGATATGCAGCTTTGTTGAGCCATGGGCAGTGCCATCTCTCAACAGGGGGGATGGTACAGTTAGTAAATCAAATATTCCAAACATACGGATTCATAAATTATACAAAAAAATTTTGTGCAGCATGCCATATTTGTAACAAACATCATGCGCAAGGGGCATTCAAACCCAAGCAAGGGAGTTTTCCTACACCACCATATCCGTTCCACACTATTTGTATGGATTTCATAGAATTTAATAAATGTGAAGAGAAAAAATACTGTTTAGTAATTATAGATATGTTTTCCAAATGGGTAGAAGTGTTTCCAACTAAAAATCCAGATGCAGCAACCGTGGCAAAAGCCCTAGTAAAAGAAATAATTCCCAGATTTGGCATACCGGAAAGGATTTATAGTGACAATGGGACACATTTTGTTAATCAGATGATTCACCAGCTTGGGAGATTCTTTGGAATCTCCTTGAAGAATCATTGTGCTTACCACCCACAGTCTGCAGGACTGGTGGAAAGGTACAATGGAATTCTAAAAAACAAATTGAGGAAGCTAGTGAATGAGACACAGAAAAACTGGATTTGCTGTTTGCCTTTGGCACTGCTGAGCATGAGAACAGTTCCAAATGTAAAGGGTTTGACTCCCTTTGAAATGATATTTGGAAGGGCATATTATGTGCTACAGTGGAAAGCTCTCATGCCTGCAGAACTAGAGGCTGACAGCTCATTAGCTAGTTATATGAGAAAACTGTTAACAAATAAAACTGTTTTGCAGTTCAACTCTTTTTCAGCTAAAAGACAGACAAGACCATTAGAAGCAGTGCTGACTCCGGGGACCTGGGTGTGGTTGAAGGTTTCGAAGAGGAAGAATTGGGCAAGTCCAAAGTGGGAAGGACCATACCAGGTACTGTTGGCAATGCCTACTGCAGTCAAAGTTGCTGAGAGGTCGTCCTGGGTCCATCTGACACACTGTAAACCGGTAAAGAATTTTCAACTTGATAAACATTTTGGGACTGATACACAACAAAGGCAGGATGGCCAAGAGCAAAATGAGTAAAAATACAGATCAACCCCAAAGATTTTGCTTAATCATCTTGCTGACTATGCATTTATTGACTATGATTATGATGACCTTCCTTTTGTTGTGGTTTTTCCTACATGTAACCACACAAGTGAAAGTGGAGAGACGTGATGAACTGTCTATAGACTGGCATCCAAACTTTAACACATACCTAGCTATGAAGCATGTATATGTAGAGACTATGAACATTTCAAATTGCTGGGTTTGTACTGCTATACCAACAGCATATGGAGGACTGTTAATGTCCGCTGTCCCCTTGGGGATAAATGAGACTTGGGAGAATTTACTTTTTGATACAGGATCTGTAAGATCACAAGAAAAAATTGCATTGTATTTACCTATTACACAGAAGGGAATTGTATGTTTTTATAAGAATGATACACTTCAAGTGGGTTGGAGTAACTGTAATATAACCATATCTTATAAATGCTACATTAAAGTTAAAGATAGAGGCACTGTTTGTAATCTGAATTATGATTCATATTTGAGTTTAATGAAAACAACATTAAGTGATGTGCAGAGAAATCCTGTTTTGCATAAACAACTGTCTATTATAGACAAGAAAATGTTTCATTCAGAATTAACCCGCATCAGTACTAAAGTAGAAAACTGTTATTTTGTTTGTGGGAAAAAGGCATACAAATGGCTACCTGAGAATTGGTCCGGCAGTTGTTTTTTGGGTTATCTGGTTCCGGCCATAAGACATACTGCAGAATTACCTCTAGGTAAGATACAAAATGTGAGAGATGTAGTTCAGAAACCTGAAGGTCCATTCCGAAAACCTGTAAATCCAGTGGGACAAATCGAAGCTGGTTGGAAAGACCATCATTCCATAAAAAACAAAGAAATATTGATTCATATGGACTTGAGTGACAGTGTAATATCCTGGGCTGGAATACTTCCAGCATATGGAGCAGTCAAATCGGTCTGGGAGTTGAGAAAGCTGTCGAAACTTCTCGAAGTAATGAGTAATGCAACTTTTTCTGCTCTTGAACTAGTGACTGATGAACTGAATGCAATGAGAACTGTTGTGCTACAAAATCGAATGGCTCTTGGCTTCACCCTAGCGGCTAGAGGTGGTACGTGTGCGCTTATCAAAGAAGAATGCTGTGCGTTTATACCAGACAATCGACATGAAATTAATGACCACCTAGAGGTGATACAGCAGGTATCGGCCATGACTGAACCAGGCCCAAACCCACTGACGAACTTTTTCCAGAGTCTGTTTGGTGGGCGGGGTTCTTGATTGCTATTTGTGTTAGTCTGCTCCTATTAGGAGCATGTGTTTGTTGTGGGATTACCTGCATGAAAAGATTAATCAAAGATTTTATTGATATTTCTGTAACTGAAACTTTGTACCAAGACATTGAGGTAGAAAAATTAATTTCAGATGAAATTTTTTCCGAAGTATAAACTAAATGACTTACCTGGTTGAAAGTCCTTAAAGGAGAAGGCCAGGGGATGAAATGACATTGTTTGTATTTCAGAATAGAATGAAAGTATTAAAAGGGAGGAAAATGTTAGAAAAATATGTATTTGAACATATATAAAGTGCTAGTTAAAAAGCAAATAATATATAATGCATTTTATTCTATTAATAATATGGCAATAAGAATGATTTTACATGTAATTGCTTGAAGCTTTGGAACTGCAGTGTATTTGAACTCTAACCCTGGCAGTAGCCAGCTCAGCAAGCTTATGTTTTTCACTAATGATTATCTGCTGGGTCAGGAAATTAAATGTATAAAGCATTGAAAATCTTCTTTTCCTTCCTCTGGGACAATTGGCCTTGTGAATGTTACCAAGATAAGACACAGCTGTTGAGAAAATGTTACAAGAAGAACAAAGAAGTGTATTACAAGACTGAACCAACTATTGTATTCGAGCAGGCCTGAAACCTTGAAGGAGTAACATTTACAGAAAGACATTATAACTGACCAGGTGCTTTGCAAGGCTGTATTATTCCCAAGGGAAAGCTTTTTAAAAATATAACATCAGTAATCTTTATGAATAGAATACTGTTAGTAAAAGTGATGTAGATTCCCTGTGACTAACCACGTCAGTAAGGTGGGCAAAACCTGAATGAAAATACTATAAAATATTCTGTACTTCCTGCATCATGTCAGACAAAACTCTGTACTTGTATGTTTTTTTGCCTCCTGGTGTACACTAGTAAACTTTTGCATCTGAGCCTCCTGTGTTGTTATCTTTGTTTTTATTTAACATATACTAATGGCAGAAGGACTGTATACTAAAAGGTGTAATAATGAGTCAAGACTATTGCATTGTAAATTGTGCAAATATTATAACATTGAAGTAGATGACAAACACTGGAAACATGAGCCACAAAGTCTTATAGAAAATTATGAAGTTTATATCATATGGGATTATTCATTACCAATAGTTAAAAAAAATAAATGCGAGAAAAACAAATATAGTAGTCCATGAAAAAAGACAAAAGTAGCATTGATCCTAGAAACTGATACACCCAGTGACTAAAGTGCCCTACATGCAGAGAGACACAAAGTTATAAAATACCAGGATATGCAGGGAGAAATGAGGGCAATGTGGGAGAATGATACCCAGACAGTAACAATAGTAGAAGGAGCAATGGGTCTTATAAAAAAGAATTTACAGTTGTACTTGGATATGGTACCAATACATGTAACTCTGTATGAACTGCAAAAGAAGTCACTACTGAGTACATTGTGGGTGCTGCAAAGAGCACTTCTGGCTAACATCAGAGATTGAAACAATACTAATTTCATGAATTTTAAACATACTTTGACTTAGGAATGGGGTCCATTCCCATCATGGTATTAAAAACCCAAAAGACATAAAGACTTGGAGAAATTAAAAACTATACACACACACACACACACACACACACACACACACACACACACACATATATATATATATATATATATATATATATATATATATATATATGTTCCATTGATTTGGTTGACATCTGTTTAATCAACTGTATTTGGTTTATACAAATATTTGACAGGTGATTGACAATGGCCAGTTAGGGGAATATTTCCTTTCCCAGAGATTGTGTAATTTCATAGTTACTTGTTATTGTTGTGTCTTTCGGCTTTTCCTGGTAAGGGGGTGCCACAGCGGAACTCCGTGCCGCTAATGATTGGCAGTTGATTTTTATGTGCTGAGTTTCCAGCCCTAACGCACAACCTATAACGAAGGTACGCCCATTCACGCATGTCTCCATGCAGAAGACGCTCTAGCTGAGAGTCGAACCAGTCAGCGTCTTACTGTGAGGTGACAACGCTACCGCAGCACCACCACCGCAGATCCATAGTTACTATATATACAAAACAGGGGTGTGCAGGACCTAACCACCCACATGAGAGGATGTTGTATATGTTTGTTTGTTTTTTTATGTAATATTTGCATATACCTAGAAGCAACATTGGGCTATGCATACTAGGCAGTTGATATTTCCCATTTTTGATGTAGAGGGGTTTACCTTCTGAATGTCGACATTCATGTATGTCAACCAACATAAGGGTAAATCATATACAGAGATATATGTATGCAATAGTGTAGCCCAGTGAGGTGAACAGGGCAATCACTCCAGGACCCCAGGTACTGTCTTGGGGAGGGTACAAACTGTCCATGTCAAATAAAGGAGAAATAAAAATGCATATGTCCTAAACAGATGTCTGAGATGATCCTGTGTGCCTCCAGACCCTGCTTACATCATCTTGGATAGGTACTGCTTAAAAATAACCTGTGATTGGGTGCATAAGTAGAGGGGGAAGAGCAGCTGTGTAATAAAGACAGTTTCTCTGAGCTAGATCTCTGACTCACACAGCAAGCTGTGGGATATCTCTTTTTTTGGCAGCAGAAATCTTTACATTTGTAACAAAAAAATCAAGGCTGGGCTAGTTGACTAAATTCTGTTGACAGGCATGAATCAACTAATTTAGCTGTGAACTGATGGAACCCTGGGACAGACAGCAGCAGCAGACTAAATGAGAAAGCAGAAAAAACAAACAGGTAAGTACTACGGTTATTTACTAAAAACAAACAGGTAAGTACTATGGTTATTTACTAAAAACAAACAGGTAAGTACTACGGTTATTTACTAAAAACAAACAGGTAAGTATTATGGTTATTTACTAAAAACAAACAAGTACTATGGTTATTTACTAAAAATAAACAGGTAAGTACTATGGTTATTTACTAAAAATAAACAGGTAAATACTATGGTTATTTACTAAAAGCAAACAGGTAAGTACTATGGTTATTTACTAAAAACAAACAGGTAAGTACTACGGATATTTACTAAAAATAAACAGGTAAGTACTATGGTTATTTACTGTGCTTTTGCATATAATAGACAAATTACTGAAGGGATTGTTGGAGGGAACTGTTTTATTCTGGCATCATTTTGAGTGCTTGTGGTTTGTATACATAGACAAAGTGCAGTTGTACTACTGAAGGGGTCGGTGTGAGAAATGTGTCATGTCGGTGCTAGTGCATACATACATAAATGTTTGAACAGACTACTGAAGGGGTCGTGGGCATGTGTGTTTCATGTTGGTGTTTGTGCACACATACATAGACAGAAGGACTGCTGAATGGGGAGTCTAATTCACTATATTGAAACACCACATCATCGAATTTTAATTCATCAAGACCAGTTCAATGAAACCTCACTACTTGACAACTCAAATCATTGAGTCCCGTTTAATCAACCCTACTATCCAAATTGTATAGGACACTGCAGTCAGAGCACCTCCTCAACTGACAAACATAATTTAATAAAAAAATTATAGCTATGTCAACAGTTACGCAGCGGGACAAACCCCCCCTGAACCCCCCATGTGTGGGTGGGGGGTATGTCTCCCCACACCCCCTGTAAATTTTAAATTACCAACTCCAAGATTGCACTTCAGTGGGTAAGGGTAAATTTCCCAATCCCCACTGTACCGCAATCTCCATTCAAAATGTTAAGCAGCAATAAAGTTTTTCTTATATACTGATTTGCAATGCAGGAACTGCTCTTATAACTGCAGTGAGACCATCCATAATTGACTGCTATAGCACTGGTACTAAAAACTGTAAGTAAAGTTATGTCTTTTTTGAGTACTATCTATTTATTTCCACAATCCTTTCTGGGAACATCTGCAAGAGTAGGTTCAATGAAATGGAACTCAATGATTTGTGTTGTTGATATAGTGGGGTTTCGCTTAACTGGTCTCAATGAATTAAAATTCAATTATGTGGTATTTCGATATAGTGAAGTAGAACCCTGAAGGAGTCATTGGAGGAAGTTTCATTTGTACGTCATTTGGTGCCTGTGTGCATACAGGGGCAGACAAGTGAAGTAATCACCGAGGGAAATGCTTCATTTTGATGTCATTTGTTGTTTCTGTGCATACTGAAGGAGTTATCAGGGGCAATGATACATTCTAAAATTATTTTGGTGCTTGCACATACATGGACAGATTATAGAAGGGGTCCTTCAGGGAAATGATTCATTTTGGTTCTTGTGCATACATGATCAGACTACTGAAGGGATCCCTGCAGAAAATATTTCATTTTGGTGTCATTTTGGTACTTGTGTGCACACATGGACAGACTACTGCAGGGGTTACTGGGGGAAATGGTTTATTTTAATGTCATTTGGTGCTTATGCACACATGAACAGACTACAGATGGGATTTTTGGATGAAATTATTCATTTTGGTGCTCCTGCATACATTGACAAACTACTGAAATGATCCTTGGGGGAAATGATTCATTGTAATGACATTTGTGCTTGTGCACCCGTGGACAGACTGCTGAAAGAGTTGTTAGAGGAAATGTTTCATTTTGGTGCTTGTATTTACAAACTACTGAAGAGATCCCTGTGGCAGATGATTCATTTTGTTATCATTTAGTACTTTTGCTTGTGCTTGTGCATACATGGATGGACAACTGAGGGGATCACCAGTACACTTAGAGAAAGAAAGCAAAACACGCAGCTACACTGCATAATGATCAGCAGTTCAGCAAAGCATCAGTTTAATGTGCATTATTCATTTTAAAACAATGAGATTGTAAATCCTTCCACTAAGACCCACAGAAGATTAAATCTCTTGATGATCAGGCTCACTGAAATTTGAATGTTTTTTGCAGGGGGGCAGGTTTCCCTTCATCCCCAGTGGGGGGTAGACATCCATATTCTCCAAATTTGTATTTGGGGCTAGCCACCCGCATCCTCCAAATTTATATGTGGGGCTAATGACCCACAAGCTCCAAATTTATATGTGGGGTTAGCCATCCACTTCCTCCAAATTATGTTACTTGATCACTTAAAAAAAAGCAAAATATGTCTCTGCTCTCATGAAAGCAGTGTCGGTGGTGTTAAGGGGGCATACCTCTTAACCACTTAGCATAAGCAATCTAGGCAGTGCTTAAAATAATGGTGTCAAAGACCCAAAATGGGGACAGGTTTTAAATATTGCTTTTATAAAGTTTAATATTAGAAAGTTGCTAGAATAACAAGGTTTTTATTAGTGTGCATACTCTGAATGAAATGAAATCTGAAACACAAATGTATGGCATTATTTAATGAGTTCAATCCTCACTGATTTGCTAGGAAACCACAAATTTTATGAAGTGAAAATCTGGACATTTTACAAAAATCTGTACAGTTGAGATGTATGGTCAGAGGAACAGAGCTAAACCATATATTGTAACTTGAATAGTGACTACTAAATGATACACAACACCCTGGAATACATGATTATGTGTCCAATAGCATTAAAACTTCATCCAATAAAACAGTATTAATGTTTTTCTTTTAATATTTGTGTGGTTTCTTTAAATTGCTAAAGTTGTATTATGTTTGGTTATGCATCACATGTCAGTTAAATGATTAACTCTTATAATACATTCAATTTTCAATAAAACTTCCTGTTTGGACATACTTTTTGAAATTCTTTGCTACTTATGTTTTTTGTGAAAAGTTGTCAAGGAATTTTTCCCACACCTGTTAAAATAAAATAAAAAAATTGCTATGAAGGTGGTGGTGGTGGGGGGGGATGAGGGTCTCACCCTGGGCTCCAAGTGGCCTAGCTACTCATCTGTATGCATGTATGTATGTATGTGTGCACACACATGGCTCTGGTTAAGACTGAGAAAGGTCAATAATTTTAATGTAAAATTATCCAGTTAACAAATTATGATCAGATTAAAGCTGCCATTGTGCATGCAGTTTTATTATTCCACTGATACTACTGCACATTGAATTGCACTTCTCATAAAATAATAAAATAGAATTTTTGTATTTTTACAGGCCAGTGCATTGTACCTGATATACCACATCTGTCATTCTTATAAATATGTACTATACAGACCAAATTAAGCATGTACTAATTCCAGTCCTATTCATTCAGGCTACTGATCTGTGACCATATGACACAGCCAAACTAAGAAACTAAAAGAGTTTTAATTAATAAGTAGTTAGTTTCTTATGCACGTGTTTCTATATATAACAAAGTAGGTCCCCTATGCCATTTTAGATACGCTCTATAATGACTCTGTCCCTGATTTTGTATAGAGCACTGAACAGACTTTTTGCCTAATACAGTTTGGCAGACTTCTCAACTGAGTTTTCCTATTGTCAGGCCAGATTTATCCCATCACATTATGGTCCTATGTTTGAAGATATGTCCCTATTTTCAGGCTTGACTCATCCCTTTGACAATTTTCTAAATCTCTCTCATCACACATTATGTTTGAAGCAGTCTGGTACACAGGAAACCACACCACCTGACCAACATATAAGTGGCAACAATAATTCAAACAAAAGTACACACATCTTACATCTCCCTATTTCTTAAGCAAAAAATAAATGACCTTGTGTGGTAGAATTTTGTAATATGATTCATTAAAATCTACAGATTTTACACTATCTCTTTGATCCTTCCATCCATCCACTATCTCTTTTTCCTAACTTTTACACATGGGGTTGGGGTGTCAGTTCAGCCGTAACAGTCATCTAAAGGCAATGCTCACAACACGTGATTGTTCTTTCATTTCTCGCATACACACACACACACACACACACACACACACACACACACACACACACACATGCACATACTCATATTTATAGGCAATTTAGAGTAACCAGTCCAGCTACTGCAGGTCTTTGGAATATGGCAGGAAATCAGAACACATGGAGAAAACCCACGTGAACATACGGTGAGCATGCAGACTCTGCACAGAAGTCACCCCAGCTGGGAATCAAACTGGAGAAACCCTTGCTGTGAGGTGACAAAAACATCTCTTTAATAAATGTGCTTATATTTTTTCAACATGTTTGTTGCTCTCTGTTTTATAAACATGTTTTAAGCAGTATCCAACATTCCTGCTGGAAGCAGAAAGAGGTATGTATTTGATATTCAAACTTTATGGTAATTAGAGGTCCAGAATTTTAGCTGGATTTTCCTATTTTTTTTAAAGGCCTTTGTTCCTATTTTTCAACATCTGCATCTGCAGGCTGTTTGGGTTGGATAGTACTTCATAACCTTTATGAAATGGAACCACTACAGATTTTTTTATAGGTCAGGGCCATGTCCTCATGTTAAGGTTTTTAATTATTATAACTGATAAGCGTTTATCTAAGCTTTCCTTGATTCTGTATAGGAAACCATAAAATATGCTTTCCTGTGGCATGGAAATTAACTTTTTATGTTTTCTTTTTGTTGCATTTCTTATATCTGGTATTTACAGTAAACAATTGGAGTCTAGCAATTATTGCAGGGGATTATAGTTTTAGTAAAGGTGATTAAGACTGTGAGCTGTTTGCTGTAATCAATGGCTTGACTCCCTTTGCCTCAATTTACCTACTGTGTGACTGAGCAAATCTTTTTTTTTTCCTTTTGTAAATAAACAACACTGTTTCATTAGAAACCAAGCTACTCTCATAGTTAGATCTAGAAAAATTGAAAAGTAGTATAGGCTTTGTAATTATGATGCTTTATGAAAGCTAAGTAGCACCTCTTTTTTTATGTATCTTAATAATTTTGTGATTCCACTGCAGGAGAGTATATTATGAGTCTAACATCTTTCCAAGCCTGGAGAAAATAGTTACTATAATTTTTGGATAAGTTTAATAAAGCAGACTTTTGAACTGAATATTGGAAGAAACTGTTACATTTTCCAGTTTGTTGAAATTGTCTTCCATCAGGGCAATCAGCGGGAAGTAATATTTAAGTATAAAATGCACAATAGCACTTAACGGTATGCCTTTGCTTGTCACAGGCATGCATAATATATCAGTCTATTTTTTTTATCTAAAAAATGCCTTTCAAAAAAATGGATCACTACCCTTATAACTATGTGGTTAAAAAGGAGTCAAGCCTGAAAACGATAACTTGGATTCAACCCTGACTTCTCGTTCCTATCTGTGTGGACTTTCCATGTTTCCAAGTGATTACATAGTTTTTTCTACTGTTATTCTTCTTTTATTTTGTTAACAAGGCCAGCACTCTTAGTAAAAGGCCAACTCTTCAGGTTTAATCTAAGAGCAAAACCTGATTAAGTGACTGGTATACCAATAGAAGCCTGAGGAACCAAACAGGATCATGGGATGAAGCTTGGAGCCCAAATGGCACTTTCATCATGCTACCCAAAAATACACTGGTTAGTATAGCTAGGCATTTTGTGTGTGTGTGTGTGTGTGTGTGTGTGTGTGTGTGTGTGTGTGTGTGTGTGTGTGTGTGTGTACATAAATATACATGTATGTGTTTATATATATATATATATATATATATATATATATATATATATATATATATATATATATATATATACACATAGAGACCTCCATGACTACATAATGCATATATGTATATATATTAGATGGGGTAGATAGATAGATAGATAGATAGATAGATAGATAGATAGATAGATAGATAGATAGATAGATAGATAGATAGATAGATAGATAGATAGATAGATAGATAGATAGATAGATAAAGGAAGAAATCTTATTCCACTTAGCTAATTAACAAAAGAAATGAATGACCGTTCTTCTATAACATCTATATAACTGACTGCCTACAGAATTCTTATTTGGTTGAGAAACTTCATGCAAGCAATAATTGAGATAGGGTAGCACACCTCTCTGCAGGTGATACAGTGTATTAGTGATAGCTACAACTCAAGTTTAGAATTATTTCAGATCTTTGTAGTGACATTTCAGCTTTAGTGTTGACAACAAGACTGCTGCCAGCACTTCTTTTCATGGCAGAGGGTTTTACAATAAACTCATCGACTCAAAGCTGACAGATGGCAAAATATTCTTACCTCTTGTAACGCCACAGTTTCCATGGCTTGTACTTCTTTACTTCAGTGTGTTAACATCTGCAGGCATTCTGGCTATTTGACGCCCTCTAAAGCTTGCACAAATTAATATTGTAATATACTTCTGAAAGCTCTGCATTCCTTTGTTGTCCATGCATGAAATGCGATGTTTGTCTGGGAGGAAATGAAGCACCACACAACACCTGCTCTTCAGCTCATTTGTATTCTTTGGTCTGACATTCAGTTATTTTGCATTTGTGCATGTAATGCATGATATGTGTGTTGTGTGTGTGTGTGTGTGTGTGTGTGTGTGTGTGTGTGTGTGTGTGTGTGTGTGTGTGTGTGTGTGTGTGTGTGTGTGTGTATGTGTGTGTGTGTGTGTGTGTGTGTGTGTGTGTGTGTGTCTGTGTGCCAATGATTTTCTGTACCCATGCAGGCAGTACAGGTCAGAATATTTTCTCTTTGCAGGTGAAGAAGTTTGAATACTTATGCTTTCTTGATTATACTGACATGTTTGGCTTTCCTGTGCTCTACTGAATCCGGTCAATGCCTAGTCCTGAGTAGATGAAATAACCTGAGGTGAAATTTGCCTTCCAAAATGATTTCTGAGTTACAACTTGGCAAGTATGAAATGATGAAACTATGAAGTAACCGATTTGATGATCTAAGCTGGTTGGGACATCAACCTGAAAAAAAAAAAAGAAAAATTAACTGCAAGTGTTTCTTGCAACTGGTGTTTGTGTATGTGAGGGAGATTGTAAGCTCCCTCTGCAACCCCCATAAATGTGAAGAATCATGAAATTTCTCAAATGAAAGAAGTCAGTGTCAGTACACATTTAGAAACTGCATGAGCAGTTATTTCATATAAAAGGCAGCAATGGGGTTGTGTTGCTTTTCTGAGTTGTGCTCAGTGCGTTGCTTCCTTGTGCAGTTTGCAATTGCCAAGTGGCAGAGAAAGGCTGCAGTATAGGCGATATATAGGACAGTTTGCATTAGTAATCTGATAACTTAAGGAACATTTTATTGAAAAAAATGTTATTGTTGGCATTGCAGACTGGGTAATTCATGTTAGCATGCTGTGGTGCATTGCTCTAATGGGTGCACTCTGTGGTTGCCTGCTGTCTCGTTGTGTACTAAACCATTCTTAACTTTAAACTGTACAGAATGTATTTTGTTTTGCAAGTGACATTTTATACAGAAACACTGTAACTGCAGCTTTTACCAGTAATTACTAATGTTATTCCTTACACTGAGCATGCATATGCTCCCTTTCAGACATGTGAGACCAAATACTGCAAGTCCTGACATATTGGAAATTTAATAACAATTCCTAACAAAAACAGCAAACTCCAAACTTACTGTTAGTCATTTAAACATGTTTATAGGGTGGGTGTAGCCCACCAAAATTCAATATATTACCTCTACTAAATAGTTATTCCTTCTTCTAAGAAGAAAGCCTATTTCATGATACCAGCATAAATTCTACTTAATTGCACTTATACTTTCACTGTTCCGGGGATCACTCCTAGCATTCTTGGACTTTGTGGAGACACCCACTTGGAATGGGTCTGGTATAAGAAATATTTTGTAGTCTCACATTGTTTGCTTAGCATGTATATATATATATATATATATATATATATATAATGTCAATAATGACCGACTTTCATTGATGAGTTAGCCAAAGATGACTTCTCAAAATTCATACCAGTTTCTGAATTCAATACGTTAAGCAGATTTATGTGGCAATATTAATCAGATCTGCTGGTTAATGTGTATGCTTTGTTTCACGTTGTTAATAGTTGCTTATCTTGAGTAATCATGTGTATACAAGTCATCAAGTATTTGATCTAGTACATCAAAGGACTGGCTGGAAATGGTTTTCTGAATTTTTTTGTGAACTGACTCCATTAGGGTGGCTGGCTTAGGATAAATAGCATTTGCTGGATGGAATGATTATATAAGTTAGACATTCTGAGTCTAGTTTCCATGTTGTGGTATGGAGGTCTGTCAAAGTGTAATAAAACTACATCTAAAACCAAGTCAATGCATTTTACCAGCTATATTACTGAAGATTTCCAGTTTATAGTTCCATGTGTCAAAAGAAAGGGTATTACTGTACTGTGCTAAGAGTTATCTATTTTAATTCTATGCAGTGTAGGTACAGCCTTATTGGGCTCCTAAATAGAAACTTTGTAGGAGCCCTCAAAGTACAAGCACCAGACAGAGGTACCAATTGTTGGCATATAAAAGATTTACGTATCTTGAACTATCACAAATGTAATAATGGTAATGGCATTTCCTAAACCTGAAGGGACTTTAATGTTTACACATTTTTCCTTTGACATTAGTCTACAATATTTCATTTCATGCTCTTTCTTGTCAATGCTTGTACTTCAGCGCTTTAATTTTGCTCACGCTGCTTGGTTTTGTGAAAGTTTGATAAGTGTATTTGTCTGCTATGTGTTAAGCACTTAAGTGTGTATATTTGTTTGTTAGCTCTGTTGTTGTGGTTTCCTAAACTGACCATATTTCACATTAGGGCTCAGAAGTCCTTGCTACAGCACATCACTGGTAACCACGGTCGCTGTTATGTTTACTGCTTTTTCAAGTGCCATTTACCTCATTGTTCAGTAAATGTGTACTATGCTAATATGACCTTTTATGCAGATAGTGACATTACTGTGATTATTTACTACTTCAGATGTTTAATATACCCCACATACTGTTTGTGCATTATCCCCATAGTCATTTGTAAAGTTAACTATTGTTGTTTTTTTCTTTTGTGGATGAGGGGACTTATGGACTAATTCTAGCTCTGACCTGTGAGCTGCTGTACAAGCACTGCTGCCTAAGTGATGTCACTGCACCCTTTTCCACATGGAGTTTACTAGTTAACTCTTCCTTTTTATGCTGCTCTTAATGAAGACAGTGTTTTTTTTTCCTAAAGGTGCTCATGACTTTGGTCTGTGCTTTGTATGGTACTGGACTTGGAGAGTGAGACTTGAGCCAATGGTGCTGTTGATGTGTTTTCACTGCATTCAGGTCTGACTTGTTCACAGTACTGATTTTTTGCCCTCTAGGTGATTAGTATTTCTCCACTGATTCTATTGCTCTTGTTTAAAAGCCTCATTTTTTAAATTTATTACTCTGTAGCATTTTCTTTTATTCAGCCCACATAACTCAACTTTTGTCCTCTCACAATGCTTGCTTAGCATGTATATAGAATTTTTCTGTACTTTTACAGGGAATGTTTCTGAGCAAACCATAGGTTCATAGGTAAGTACTAGGCTAGTTGCCATTGCTTGCCATTTTAAGCCTATCCAGTTTCCCTTTCTGTGCTCAAAATAACCTATCCCATTGGTTATAGACTGACGTTACCCATCCCATGATCAATAATTATATATTAACTCTAATGAGAATAATTGGGATCATATCATAGATAATTTGATGGGACTTATGCATGGGACAAAGCATTCAGGAGCCTCATCTATCCATTAGTAGAATGGAGGGCAGTTTTGGGGGTACATTTTGTGTTTACAATCCATACATCAAGTTGCATTTAAATATGGACATGGATGAACTTTGTTTTAAGTGGATGGAAGTCTGTTCCAGAGCACAAGAATCCTCCATGAGATATACTTGCCCCTCCAAACTGTTCTGTTGATGTTGTAGAAAAGATTTAGATCCCTAGGATGAATATTCCTGATGCCATTTGACTTATTTGACTTGTGATGTGCAGAAAATCCATCACTAATGGGTCAGTGGATGCCTTGTATGGCAGACATAGGTCATTACTTAGTAGTCTGCAGGATATCAAGTACAGTGACAGGATTTGGATGGGTCCATGTAGGACATGTTGTTTAGGCTTTGTGTCCTTTTAGCAAGGTATCTCTGTGGGTGTTCCAGTTGCTACATGTGTCTGGAGAGATACATGTCAAAAAGTCATATTCAATGAGTGGCCTAATGAGGACTGAGAAAAGGTTGACAATGATATCCCTAGATCTAGACACAATCCCTATATTTATAAGTTGTGCAATATAGAAGGACTTTCTTACATCATTGGATAAATGTTGGTCAAAAGTTAGGTCACTGTTCACATAAGCTCCCAAATCTCAAACAACTGGGTCAACTCTTAGGGGAGCATAACTCTCAACTGTCCAGGTTTTTGCAGAATGTCCAGATTTTTGCCTCATGTTATTGGTCTGTTCCTAATAAAATGTGTGGTTTTCTAATAAAACATCCAGAATTAAAGTCACTGGATAATGACAGGCATTTGAGTTCAGACTTCATATCATTCAGAAAATGTATGCTAATGCAAAACCTGTTATTCTATCAACTTTCTAAGTTAATAAGAGCAGTATTTAAAAAAAGTCCCTATTTTTTAGGCCTTTGCCACCCCCCCCCCAATTTGGCTTTGTCCAGATTTCTTGCACTAAGAGATTGAGAGATACATGAGTATTGTCAATATAGTCATTCCGTGGGGTAGATGACCTCCCAAAGAATACAATAATGCAATTTTCTTGGCATTTGGTTTCAGTCCATGATTTTGGCACCAGTTATTCTTTTGAGACAAACCATCCTGCGAGATGGCTTATTTATATGCAGATTCAGTGACTGCTCCTGGCTTGCAGTCATGTGCACACTTATTCAGCCAGAGCCATTTGGTATTGGCTTGTACTTCAGAAATGTAGATGCCAAACAGGAGAGGTCCCAGCAAAGAACTCTGGGGATCCTGTTGGTAACTGGTCTCTTCATGGAGGTAACTCCCCCTGTTTTATTTATGTGCATCCTATCTCTGAGCCAGTTGACAATCCAGTGAGTGACACAGAAGTTTATTCCCTTTATTTAGCTTCTCTATTATGCCTGAGAGGGGAATCGTGTCAAAAGCTTTGGCCGGGTCAAGGTACATGGTGTCTGACATTTTGTCTTCACCTATTGCTTTAGTGACCTGCTCAAATAAATATCATCAAGCTGAGTAAGCATGACCTACTCTTGATGAATCCAAACTGATACAGGTCCAGTGTTTGGAGGTTCCCTATCTCTGATCGATTATTTCCATGACAAGTCTTTCCATAGCTTTCCATATTAGGTTGGTCGACATACAGGTCTGTAATTGGCTTGGTCTGTGAAAGATCCTCCTTTATGGCCTAATGGCAAAGGTGTCTACCTCATAGACACAGCTTACAGGCTTGGATTAGTGTCTTTGGGTTTGAAAATATGGCTAGGATTGAAAAAGGACTGCAAAGGCAGATAGCCTAGTATGAATCTATGGATGGGAGTAACTAAATGTTCTCCATTCACTTGGTACAAATCCTGTATGGAAATTGAGATTGAACAGTGCAGTTAGGAGTGTGTTTAAATCATGCTTCATGCTATTTAAGATGCATCCAGAAAACTTGTCAGAAGCCATTGATGCAGCATTTTTAGCTTTTGCTAGCAATTTTAGGACTTGCTCTTGTATGATAGCTAGAGGTGATCCAGTTTCAGGTATATCCTGAGGGACAGACAAAGGAGTAAGAGTGGTAAGGTTAGAGCTAAATTTATCAGCCACTAGGTTTGCTATATCTTCAGCCTCA
The DNA here is from genome assembly GCF_019279795.1 of Protopterus annectens. Classification (NCBI taxonomy): domain Eukaryota; kingdom Metazoa; phylum Chordata; order Ceratodontiformes; family Protopteridae; genus Protopterus; species Protopterus annectens. The sequence continues at coordinate 1,064,971,024 of NC_056725.1, read as the reverse complement.
GTGTAGGTAACGTTGTTCACAATCAGCTCAGATCATTGTTGTGTTGTGCTTTTAAGATTATGAACATAACTAAAAATGCCTTGTGACTGTCTTTGTCTTGGGTAGCTATTTTAGCCTCAGACTTGGCTTTGGTGAATTTTAAGCTCTTAAATTGTTTGTTTATTTCAGTGACAAGGGCTCTAGCATTGCAGAATTAATCTTCTTAATTTTTGTCAAAATTATTTTCCTATTATTATAAAGTGTGTGTATATTATGGTTCTATGGTGTGGGTTTGTTTCTGGGATTTGTCTCCCTCTGCTCAACTTCACCTCATTCCTCATTCCTACCTCTTTTCCCTCCCACCCTGTCAATTCCTTTATACAATCATACTTCTTCTTCTTTACAAGACATGAAGTAAACCTCACTTCTTTTCTGATTGCTCTCCATAGCAGCCACATGATATGTAATTCAGCCAATCTTATCTTAGATTTTAACCAACAATATTCAAACCACATCATATGCCAAAGACAGAAACAGAATAGGTTAACTCAAGCACCAAAAGGGAAATTGGCTAGGCATAAAATGATACACAGGAGCAGCTAGCTTAAGACTTATCTAGGAACTTATATGACCATATCATACCTATCTATCTCACTGTGTAATTTGTTTGCTGGGCATAAAACCCCTTTTCATAACAGGGCTGGGAAGAAAAGCTCCAGAAACAGTGTAACAGGAAATTATGCAAACAGCAAACACGTTATGATTCAATTGATCCAATATAAGTCTGAACAAACAAACTGAACAATGTTGTGTCTAGGAGTTAGGCAATACATGATAATAGACTGATATAGTAGGCCTTGTCATATAGATTATTAACAATATGGAAATAAAAAATAAAGTGAATTAATTTGTGGTACATTAGATTAGGAATTGCAGTTGTTATCCATATTTAATAAATTGAGGTGAAGTAATTTTTCCTGGAAACAAAGCAGCAGCATTGTAATTATAAGAGTTGGTTGGTTAGTCTGGAATTAGGCTGCGATTTAATTTTAGTCAGAGTGTGTACTAAAAAAGTAAAAGATAAGAGGTGAGAAATAGAGGAAGGAAGCATAAAGATTTGAAGAGAAATGGAATGATTTTAATCATCTGATAAAGGTAACAAATATAGGAGTAAAGGATCATAAGTTGAGAGGAAGAGAAGATATTTATTTATTTATGCATGTATGTATGTATGTATATGCATGCATGTATGTGGGTGTTTATGTAGATATTTATTTATTTGTTTAATCTGAGAGGGAGATTAAGAGAAATTTAATGTGTTCAAATCTGAGTTGTTGGTACTCTGGGAGACCCCAGTAAGGTACAATATAAAGTGATCAGTGTTAACCTGGTAAAGATATGAGAATATCCAGCTGCATACCAGGTGAAGTTTTACCTCGGTTTTTGAATTGGTTTAGGTTTTCTACCTTTCTTAGAGAAATAGGGATATAGTTCCATTCCTTAGAAATGCAGTTAGAATATAATGAGTCACCAGCAGTGGTTCTGTATTTAGTTACATTAAGCAGTAATTTGTCATTAGAGTGCAAGTTTCTTTTACATGTGAATATTGATTGATTAGCATTTTTCAACCTAGGCAGTCATTCAGTTTGTAAAACAATTTGTGGATTATCAGTTGCTGTGTATAATTAAGAGTATGAGATAGTTCCAACCAGTTTAGTTTTTTGTAGTACAAACAGTGGAGGGTCCTATTTGGGTTGTTTGTTGCAAATTTGGCTATTTTATTGTAGCAGTGTTCTAGTTTTGAGGTTAAAGTGTATGTAAGGTTAGTCAGAGCTGAGGAGGTATATGACAGAGTTGGAATTAGGAAGGATGAGGCAATGCTTATTCTTTCTGTGTCTGTAAGGAAAGGTTTGCTTGGTAGACAATACTCAGTTTTTATTTAATCTTCTTATGGCTTATATGATATGGTGGTCAAATTTCAATTGCTCATCTAATATAATGCAAAATAACTGGCTGAGATACAAGTCTAGATATGTTATATTCATGGAGGTTATAGTGAAATTGTTTTTGACCTTTGTACTTTTGGGGTGCGAATATACTTTATTTATTTATTTATTTATTTATTTTTAGTTTTGAGAGGCAGCTGGGTGTTATTAAGCCAAGTTTTGATACATAGAGATGATTCTTTGCTCAGTTGCTGGAGAGTTTGTAGACATTTTGCTGTGCAGATCACAATGAAATCATCAACATATTGTGCACTAGAGGCATATCTGGATGCAGGGTATCACTGATAAAAAGATTCAACACTGTAGTTTATAATATGAATCAACGGAGAACCCCACAGTTATCATTACAAAATTAGAAATATCATTTTGCCAAATAATGGCTTGTCCTTTGCTGATTAGACAGCTATGAACCAAAGCAGAGGTGAATTTGTTAGACTGAAGGATAATAGCTTATTTAAGAGTTTTTGGAGACAGTCTGTATCAAAAACACATGATAAGACAAAGCAGAGGGCAGATATCAAGCAGTGTGATTTTGTTAATAAAGTTCAGCAGACCTGTGGTAGTGCTATGGTTTCACTGGAAGTTGTATTGGGTGGGAGAGAGAGCAGTTTTTGTTTCAGTATATATTTTTGTATTTGAGAGTGGATGGACTTTTCTAGAATTTTAGAGAGAGGAAAGAGTATGGCTGTAGTTCTATACTTGGAGAGTTCAGTGGAGGGGCCACATGTGTGTTGTGAAATAGCAAGATTTTTTTTCCAAGTTGGGGGGGGGGGGGCATAGCTTCCTGAGACAGAGTTGTTTATTAAGACTGAAAATTGTTAAGCAAGGACATTGGCAGCTATCTTGATGTATCAATAAGGTAGTTTATCAGGAGCTAAAGTAGTAGGTTTGACTCTGTGCAAGTACTTTTTACTTTTTAGAAGGGACTGGTTTGAAGGAAAAAATGGTTTATGTATTGCAAGTTTCTGAAGGTACTGTAAGGTTGTCATTTGTTTAATGTTTGAGTAGGGAAGCAGCATTTAGAATAAAATGAAGTTGAATGGGATAGCTATGTTTTCATTCTACTGGGGTACTGATGATGCAAGTTGAGTAGGTTTACCAGGGTGTAAGTGATTATTTATTGAGGACCAGAAATGTTTGGGATTTGGTTGTGATTTGTTTTGAACTGTGGTGCAGTAAGATTTTTTTATAATTTCTAATATGTTGTTTAACATGTTTTTATTTGTCTTATTTGGAACAGATTTGTGAGTGTTATGTTTTGTAGCCATGTTCCCAGATTTTATCTCTTACTTTCATCAGTTGCTTGATATTTTTAAATAACCACAGGGCAGGATTGTTATAGCAGAGATTATATTGTTAAACTGCAAGACAGGGTAGTATAGGGGTGGTATGTTACATCTATTCCAGTATTATTGCTGTTGTTTATTTATAAAAGTATCAATTTGGAAGTTAGATATGTTTGTTTCTGTGTTAAAGTGATGATTACATTTGATTTGTGACTTTTGTGAAACTAGGCAGACTGAGAAATGGTCACTTAAGGCATTTGGTGGTGTGTCAAATGAGATATATTTTGCTGGATCAGATGTAATTATCCAGTCCAAGACAGATTCCCTCATTGTATTTTTGTTATACTTTGTAGGTGAGTTAATGAGTTAGGTGAAGCCATTCATCTGGATAGAGTCTGTTGCATTTTCAAAATGTATAGTACTCCAGTCAATGTTAACATCTCCTAGGATTATTGTCTCTATGGGAATACTGTTGGATAACCAACACAGGATATCTTCCAGAGTGGAGATATTGTTTCTTTGGGGTATGTAGGTACTTAATACAACCATCTTTTCATGATTATTAAGTATGATAGAGGACACTAGTATTTCTGCATTTCCAGATTGTGGAATTGTGTATTATATTGTGTGATGACAGTTTGTAAGTATATTTATAGAGTAAAGCTACTACACCTGTTTTTTTTAACTGACTCGGTGTTTAGCTCACACATGATGAATCTGCGAGGTAATATTTCATCGTCCTTTATTTCCTTTTAGCCAACTCTTTATGACTACAAGTATATCAGGAGAGTAGTGACCTAACCACGTATGACTACCAGGTTACATAACATAAAGACTATGACCACAAAAATACCATACTATAGCTGGCTGTAGCATATCTACCACCTCCATCTTCACTTCTAAAATAAATAACCTACTAAATGAAATAATTTCCTCCACAAATAATATCAAAAAGCTCATAGAACTTGGAGACTTTAATCTCAAGCTGTTCATTGCCATTTTCAATGACATGAATACTGTTCTAATATAGTTCAGTCTTACCTAGCTCATATGTCATTCTAGACCCAACCTCAGTACATTCCTCCCATCCATCCTAGATCTCATATTATCTAAACAAATGTTTTCTTATCTCATACATCACCATCCATCCATCTCTGAGTGACTACCACCCTATTAGTTTAAATATTCATCCTCCATATGTACACATGATCCCAAAGCTAATACCTTTCTCTTATATACCACAGAATAACATTAGCAAACTTAAATCCATCCTCTATTAAATTGACTGATCACCATTTTTCAACTCATCTGAGCCTAATACTGCTGCAGAACTAGTCACCTCTATACTGACTGACCTGCAAAACTCCTGCATCCCAGTAATCCAAAGACAGTACACACCTAAAACTAACAACTTGTTAACCTAAAAGCCTAGAGTACTTCTACAAATCACAGCCAAGGCATATTATTCTTGGAAAGCACTTCCTACTATTATAGACAAACAGCTCTACACCTAGCTATGCAAACTTGCCAAGCAAACTATAAGCCAAAATAAAAGTCACCTCATGAATAAAATCACCCAAAACTTCATGAAAGAGGTCAACCATCATACAGGAGAGAAGAGTCTTCCCTTAATTAATTCCATCATCCTCTCAACTTTCTCTCTCTAATTTCCTTTCTCACTTCACCAGCCTTTCCAGTCCTTTCTCTATCCAGTCCCAAACTGCATCTGACACTCCCACCTCTCCTCCATCACATCAACTTTAGAACTATCATATCCAAAGACACCTACCCTCTACTTGAATAAATTAAACTTGGTAGCCCACTGGTACTGACAACCGTCTCCCATGATTTATTTATCACTGTAGAGGCAACATCAGAACCCTATTGAAAAATATCCACAACCTCTGTATTACAAATGTACCTATATCTATAACTATATATATCTATCAATCTATCTATCCATATTTATATATATATATATATATATATATATATATATCTTCTTCTTCTTCTTTCGGCTGCTCTCGTTAGGGGTCGCCACAGCGGATCAACTGTTTCCATTTCTTCCTGTCCTCTGCATCATGCTCTGTCACACCAAACCCCTGCATGTCCTCCCTCACCACATCCATAAACCTTATCTTAGGCCTTCCTCTTTTCCTGTTACCTGGCAGCTTCATCCTTAGCATCTTTTTCCCAATATACTCTGCATCTCTCCTCAGCACATGTCCAAACCAACGTAATCTTACCTCTCTGGCTTTGTCTCCAAACCTTCCAACCTGGGCTGACCCTCTAATATACTTATTCCTAATCCTGTCCATCCTCGTCATACCCAGTGCAAATCTTAACATCTTCAGCTCTGCCACATCAAGCTCTGACTCCTGCCTTTTTGTCAATGCCACTGTCTCCAAACCATATAACATAGCTGGTCTCACTACCCTCTTGTAGACCTTCCCTTTCACTCATACTGGTACTCTTCTGTCACAAATCACTCCTGACACTCTTTTCCACCCACTCCATCCCGCTTGTACTCTCTTCTTCACCTGTCTTCCACACTCACCATTACTCTGAACTGTTGATCCCAAGTACTTAAACTCATCCACCTTTGCCACGTCTACTCCCTGCATCCTCACCATTCCTCTATCCTCCCTCTCATTTACACACATATACTCTGTCTTAGTCCTGCTGACCTTCATTCTTCTTTTCTCTAGAGCATATTGCCACCTCTCCAGGGTCTCCTCCACCTGTTCCCTACTCTCACTACAGATCACAATGTCATCTGCAAACATCATAGTCCACGGGGACTCCTGTCTGATCTTGTCTGTCAACCTGTCCATCACCATTGCAAATATCAAAGGGCTCAGAGCTGATCCTTGATGTAATCCCACCTCCACCTTAAACACATCTGTCACTCCCACTGCAGACCTCACTGCTGTCACACTACCCTCGTACATATTCTGTACCACTCTTGCATACTTCTCTGACTCTCCCGACTTCCTCATACAATACCACAACTCCTCTCTAGGCACCCTGTCATATGCTTTCTCTAAGTCCACAAAGACACAATGCAACTCCTTCTGACCTTCTCTGTACTTCCCCATCAACACTCTCAGAGAAAACATTGCATCTGTAGTGCTCCTTCCTGGGATGAAACCATACTGCTGATCACTAATCATCACCTCCCTTCTTAACCTAGCTTCCACTACTCTTTCCCATAACTTCATGCTGTGACTGATCAATTTAATCCCTCTGCAGTTACTACAGCTCTGCACATCATCCTTATTCTTAAAAATCGGTACCAAAACACTTTCTCCATTCCTCAGGCATCCTCTCACTTTCCAAGATTTCGTTAAACAATCTAGTTAAAAACTCCACTGCCATTTCACCTAAACACCTCCATGCTTCCACAGGTATGTCATCTGGACCAACAGCCTTTCCATTCTTCATCCTCTTCCTAGCTATCCTTACTTCCTCCTTGCTAATCCATTGCACTTCATGATTCACTATCTGCACATCATCCAACCTTCTCTCCCTCTCATTCTCTTCATTCATCAGCCCCTCAAAGTACTCTTTCCATCTGCTCAACACATTCTCCTTACTCGTAAGTACATTTCCCTCAATATCCTTTATCACCCTTACCTGCTGCACATCTTTACTAGCTCAGTCCCTCTGTCTAACCAATTGGTACAGGTCCTTTTCTTCCTCCTTAGTGTCCAACCTTTCATACAACTCTTCATACGCCTTATCCTTAGCCTTCGCCACCTCTCTCTTTGCCATGCACCTCATCTCCTTATACTCTTGTCTACTTTCTTCATCTCTTTGACAATCCCACTTCTTCTTCGCCATCCTCTTTCTCTGTATACTCTCCTGTACTTCTTCATTCCACCACCAGGTCTCCTTGTCCTCCTTCCTCTTTCCAGATGTCACACCAAGCACCTTTCTAGCCATCTCTCTTACTAGCTCTGCTGTAGTTACCCAGCTATTCAGTAACTCTTCACTGCCACCCAGTGCCTGTCTTAACTCTTCCCTGAACTCCACCTCACAATTACCCTTTTTCAATTTCCACCATTTGATCCTTGGTGCTGCCCTCACACTCATCCCCCTCTTCTTGATCACCAATGTCATCCTACAAACCACCATCCTATGCTGCCTAACTACACTTTCCCCTGCCACCACTTTACAGTCTCCAATCTCCTTCAGACTGGTCCTTCTACATAAGATATAATCCACCTGTGTGCATCTTCCTCCACTGTTGTATGTAACCCTATGCTCCTCCCTCTTGTTAAAATATGTATTCACCACAGCCATGTCCATCCTTTTCGCAAAATCCACTACCATCTGACCTTCTGCATTCCTTTGCTTAACACCATATCTACGCATACCTGTAGCTAGATAGATATATATATAGATATAAATTAATTTTCACCTTGAAATAGTCCTGAAATTTACTCGTTCTACTTTTTTTAATTTGTTGGCCAATATTAATTACTAATGTTTCAAAGTCTAGCAATGAAAATCTGGTGTTGCATTATGAGGGAAATATTAGAGTCATGTTTTGTGCCTCACTTGCCTACATTGGATAACTTTTGTTTAACACACTGTCTACAATATCCATTTTTTTACTATGCACTCATGAGATATTCCTTTTCTTTCCATATTTTATAAAATATACAACCTAATTGTTCAATCAGTGAGTATCAATTACAACTTTGTAGAAAAAATCCGCAAGTGAGAAATGTTTAACTACAGCATTACTTGAAGAGAATAAAACAATGATGAATCTGCACCGCCTGTTAATTCTTTAAGATTTTGTAGATCACGGTTAATGAGGTATCATATTCCTGAAGTCTGGCAGCAGGTGTCCAAAGTCAAAATTATAATTAAGTGTGAGAAATATATTTTCCCGTAATAAAATAAATAATGATTTTTAATTATTTAATGTAAATAATTTTCTTGCATTTAGGTTGCTAAATTACAGAACTGAAGATCGCATATTTGATGCAGTGATACATGGTAGTAGTGGTGGTCTGCCTTTGAAGCACTGCACGCTTGAATGAATTAATGAAACCACACAACAAAAAAAAGCAGGAATGTATCAGAGTACAGCAGAATTAGGGCTGTGGTTAACACTCTGCTAACATATGATACTTCCTTGTCTCGCAAAATGTGTATATAATTTAAATATTTTAAAGAGATGGCTGCAATTATGCAGTTTATGGAAGCTCAGAAGCCTAAATTCATGATGATTTGTAGTCTGCATGAGTGAAAAACATGCTTGCACTTACTGTATTCTGTACTTTTAATCATGTAGCTCTGCCACTCTTATCCGGTTAATCATTTGAATATGTATCCGAGCTTAACAGCTCTTACTGGACTGTAAAAAGGAAAATGAGAAATATTAATATATTAACACATATTCAGTGCCTGGAGGAAAAGAAAGTCTAGATATGGAATCTCACACCACAACAACACTAGAGGAAACACTAACACAATTCTTTCTCTTAAGGTAGGCTATTACAAAGCTTCTACACATGAAGCAGCCCATTATCTATAGTGAAAGAACTGCCAGTTACAATAACTGCTCTGGCCAATCTCAGGAAAAAGGAGCTCTTATGAGTCAATGAAAAGCTTACATACATAAATTTAGGAATACGTCCATCGGTACCAAAACAGTGGAGAAGTGTTTGAAGTTGGATGAAGGAAAGAAGAGAATCTCCAATGTAGAGCACTATGCTTCTTAATCGACAACATACACTCCATACAATTCAATGGCTTCTTTGGGAGAAAACTCTGTCTAAGATGGAAGCAAGATTTCACAGGAGCAACATCCTGGTAAAGGGGCATCTTGTTTGATACCTAATTAACAAAGCAAGTCACAGCTATTCAGTGCATCCTGATTACAACTGCAAGCCTGAGCATCTTCCTGATAAAACTGGCCATTGAAGTAACTCAGGCAACACTGGTAAGCCCAAAATTAATGAGAAACAGCCATGAGCTGTGTATATATGTCTACAAGGTCATGAGACACGCATATACAATGTGTGTGTGTGTGTGTGTGTGTGTGTGTGTGTGTGTGTGTGTGTGGGTGGGTGTTTGTGTGTGTGTGTGTGTGTGTGTGTGTGTGTGTGTGTGTGTGCATGTGCATGCGTGTGTGTGTGCGTGCGCGTGTGTGTGTGTGTGTGTGTGTGTGTGTGTGTGTGTGTGTGTGTGTGTGTGTGTGTGTGTGTGTGTCTGTGTGTGTGTGTGTGTGTGTGTGTGTGTGTGTGTGTGTGTGTGTGTGTGTGTGTGTGTGTGTGTGTGTGTGTGTACCCTAAGTAGGGAGTAGACAGCAAATATACTTAAATGATTTAAATCCCTAAAATAATTAGTTTCCTGCAAAATTCAATTGTCATAGTAGCTGAGAACCGGCAATTAGTACCATCATCTAGAAACAGACTGAAAGATAGATCCAGTTCCAAAATAATTTCTTTATAGTTTCTCATGTACATGGAAAGGGAAGTCATATAAAGCAACAGACAGTACAAAAGCCTTGAACATCACACTTAACTGCTTATGCAAGGTCCAGAGATAGCCACATGTAAAATATAAATACTTAAACATATTGCAGACAATCTACAATAATTTTGATTCATACATATAGCTGTTGCTAAAGGATATACACCTGTCTGGAATTACCCTACAGACTTATAATTATATGCATGTTTTGTTAGTTGCATTAATGATTAATTTTATTTGATTTTGTTGGTTGTGCCTGTTAGCAAGCTGAGGGTGATAGGACACAGACTGGCTCTTTAGTCCCTAATTCTTGTAGTAGTAGTACTTGAGTGGTAATCAGATTGCGGTGGAAGCTGATCTCTGGTTTAGCTGAGTGTGATAATGACTATGGGGGAATTTAATAAAGCCTCCACATTTTTGTTTCTGTATAAGCATTGCACTGTGCTGCTAACATGGCCACAAACATTTTCAGATTCAGTAAGTGCTGCTGAGCGGTGTGCATGAGTATATGAGCACACCAACACAGAAACTTCCATGGCATGCAAATCACTTCATAAGCAGGTGAATCTCATGAAAATGAGGCAGGTAAAGCAATCCAGCAAGGAGATAGGCAGCTCTGCAGACCCCGTGTCAGTGTCTGTAGTGTACAGGGAAAACATGTATGGAAATGTAGACAGACAAAAGAGGCTGTAAAATGTAGTTAGATGGACAGAAATGGCATACCACATACAAAAATGAGTAGAACTATTCTCTGTGTATCTGAAGCATTAAAGGAAATAAGTTAAATTAAATTTGCTTTTTTTTAATAATCTGTCCATTTTTGCATGATGTGCCGCAGTACTCAAACATGCTTTATAAAAAAAAAAAAAATGGAAAAAACACAATTAATATTATGTCACAGAAATGTATTACTGGACCCTGTGTAGAGTATCTGCAATTGTGCATTGGTGCTGTTACTAACGTGGAAGTGCTTTGAAGTGTGTAGTTTCCAGACTGTGAGCATGGATCCCTATGCAAATGAGGTGGAGTTACTGAATATCATAAAGGGGTAATCGTGTTCGCATATCCCCTCCATGTAGGCAGAGAACTATGTTGGTATTTACAGAGAAGGTAGCTGACATCAGGGGAGGGTGTGTCCAATAACTTCTAAGCTTATTTCAGCTTAGCTGCCCCTGTTTGTGTCACATGCCACCATGCTGAGCATGCCCTTTCAAAGGGGTGTGTCCACTAACATCTAAGCTTTATTTAGCTAAGGGGAGGATGTTTCCAAGTGTCTGCAATGGTGACCATGGAAATTTGGGGGGAGTGAGTACTAAACACTAAGCTTTGTTTACCTACAGGGGGATCCGTTTGCATGGTATGCTGCAGTGCTGAGTGTATCTAAAAGCCATTGACATATACATTTTTTTTGCCCCCTATTTAACTTAAACTAGTGTCATTAAATAATGTTAATGATACACTAGACAGGTGCAATGCATCATAGGTAGCTATTCACAGAGTCAGCACCTACAGCAGAGCACTATAAAGTATGTATACACCCTACAATCTGATTCTTCTCCCATATTCTGCACCATTGCAGTACATACTTGGGAGTTTTAACAGAAAGAATGCTAGGGGCTACTGTGGGTCTGCTACAGCTGTATGTGCTTGATCCTGCAGTCAGTGCTGCTGCTGCTGCTGACAATAGGCCTAGACTGGGAAGGAGAAGAGTGCTCAGGCCCAGGGTAACCTTCCAGGAGCTACATGAGCTGGAAATTGTAGAGCACTACAGGGTGGACAGGGATATACTAAAAGAACTCATTGAGCTCTGCCACCCTCAACTCAGACCCAGAACCAACAGAGGGGAACCCATTCCAGTGGAAAAAAAAGGTATGTGTAGCCCTTAGGATACTAGCTACAGGTACCCTTCAAAGACCAACTGGGTACATGATGGGGTTCTCATAGGCATCAGCATCCAGGGTACTCCACCAGTTCTTGGATGCCATACTACCACATGCCAGTGAGCGCATTTCTTTTCTCTTCACCCCTGAGGTGAGGGCCAGCAATATGCAACAATTCTGCCATGTAGCACACTACCCTGAAGTACTGGGCGCCATAGATTGCACTCATATACACATCAAGACACCACCCAGTGAGAAGAGTAGAATCTACGTCAACCACAAGGGATACCAATCCATTAACTGCCAGGTCATGTAAAATGCCCAGGGCATTATCATGAATGTGTGTGCTGGCAGCCCTGGCAGTTGTCATGACTCCCATATCTGGCACACATCCCAGCTTTACCAGATGTTTTAGGTTCATAGGTTCATAGGCTGGTACTGGGCTATCTGCCCGAAGGCATATATTAGCCCAGCCACATTGTGCGGTATTCACCGCCCCTTTAGTAGTTCCCTAGACCCTTGTACTAGCAGCTAGTACCCTTGGCCCCTATCTAGTAGTGCTGTTGGTGTGATCCCCGGTGTGAACTTTCTGTTACCCATCCACTCATAAAGGTTCCTCTTGAAGAGTGATAGTGAGGGACTCTGTCTTATGTAGATTGGGACCCTGTTCCATAGTAAGGGAAGTCTCTGTGAAGGGAATCTATCCCTCCAGCATGTTCTATTCATTGTTGTGTTGAGGTTTATATCCCTAGAGTGTGTAGCTCGAGTAGATTTGGTTTTGCTAAGATGGAGCATGTTCAACAATTCTGGGTTGGACATGGCTCTGTACGTTAGACAGAGATCGCCTCTGAGAAAGCGGTATGCAACAGAGAACAGTCTTAGCTTTTTCAATCGTGCTGCATAGGGCAACTGTTTGAGGCCAGTAATCCTCTTGGTTAGGTACCTCTGTGGTCTCTCCAGCTGCTGGAGATGTCTAGCCAGGTACATTCCAATTGGTGCATTGTACTCAATAATGGGTCTGATGAGGGAAGAGTAGAGGGGCACCATTACATCCTTAGATCTTGATGCAAACCCTTTCATGATCAGATGGGTCACATAGAAGGATTTTCTAACCACTTTGGCAATATGGTTATCAAAGGAAAGCTGACTATCTACTTGGGTCCTTAGGTCCCTTATTTCTTCTTCAGATTTCAGGGGATTACCTCCTATATTGTAGTTTGTGGGTACTCTGTTTTTTTCAAAGGGGATTACTACACATTTTTTTGCATTTAGCTTGAGACCATGGCTTTGACACCATGCATCAGTCTTATTTAGGCCCTTCTGGAGGATCTTCATGTTGGCCGGAGACTCTATTATAGCACCCAGTTTGCAGTCGTCTGCAAACGTAGTCAGCCACAGTCCTTCTGTGCTTGCCTGTACTTTTGAGAAGTATATGCCAAACAGGAGGGGCCCCAGGACAGAGCCCTGAGGCACACCACTCGTTACTGGTCTGGATTCAGACATAGATCCCGCTACACTTACTTTATGGGATCTGTCTGAGAGCCAGTTTGCGAGCCATCTTGTGATGTAAGGGTTTATACCCAGTCTGGTGAGCTTATCAATAATACCTGAATGAGGAATGGTGTCAAATGCTTTAGCAAGGTCAAGGTAAGCCGTGTGTACCTCCTTTCCCTTATCTATAGCCTGAATAACTGTCTCAAAGAAATCCGCCAGGTTCAGGAGGCATGATCTGTCCTTGACGAAGCCGAACTGTGTGGGGTCCAGCGACTGGAGGTTCCCAATCTCTCCATTTATGAGTTTCATAATGATTCGCTCCATAGCCTGGGGGAGACATCCCAAATGGCCATTTACTGGGGCATGCTGGCTATGCACTGGAACCGTGAATGATAACACCCATCAGAAATTCAAACCCACCCCCCAAAGAACACCATAATAAGGCACACACACAAACTAGGAGCATCATAGAGCATGAGTCTGGGCTTCTGAAATCACGGTTCTGGTGCCTTGATATATCTGGTGGAGCCCTGCAGTACACTCCAGCCATCTGTGCACAGATATTCACAATATGTGCCATGCTGCACAGTATGACACTGTGGAAAGATCAGCAAAGAGAAAGGATATGTAGCCCTCCACCAGTGCCTAGGTCACCACAGCCACACTCACAGGAGGACTCAGAGGAGGAACTCCCTGATGATGTCCCTATAGGCAGACATAGGCATGCCCAGTATCCCCTGGCCTTGGCTAAGTGACAACACATAGCACATTCAATGACAACCCAAGGTCCTAGGGACTGACACCTTAGTCCTACTCACATACATATAGTAAAATTGTTGATGCCAGGCAACCTACACAACCTGTAACTATCCATGTATTGGCTGTGCACTGCTTGCATCACACAGAGTCAGTCCTGAACTATAGATCTGTCAACTGCTGCATTCACAAGGTAAGTCTCTAACCTGCACACTACTTGTCATGATTAATATAATACAGTATAATTTGTATGGATCTGCTGCATTTATGCAGGGAAATATAGTTGGCTGTAACATCCACATGGGACTACAGATACCCAGTCCAATAGCATGTGTCCCCTAATAATCAGTAGGCCTCATGATTGGAATATTCACTACATCAGTCAAGGGAGATGTTAAACAGAGGGGGTCACATGATAGTTGGACTACTGTCTATAGCAGCAGATCATGTGCTGTTGTTCCCGCACCCCCAACACAGCAGTATTCCCATATAACTGCTTAAACAGTAAACCAACAATGGTATATCAGCAGACCAGGCAATCTCAGGGCTTTAACATAGTACTCTAACACACATTGTATGTCTCATGTAAAACAGAAATAACAATGCGTTTATTTATGCTGTTGAATATGTGACAAATAACTCCTCTCTGTCAGGCAACCTGTGTGGATCAGTGGATTAGGAAAGTTAGCATGGGTGATGGTGTTGGTCCTAATCTGGAAGTATTTGCATCTTTTGCACTTGAGGTATTATTATGTTGATGTTACTGTCATTCTGTGTGTGGTGTAACATTATGAACCTCAGTCACATATTAAGTACAGCAGACAGCTGGGAAATGCTATAGACATTTTGAGTGAAGTGTAGTACTGCAGAAACAGGGACAGATGTCAATGTCTTTAACATACCTCTCAACCTCTTAGTGCAAGAAATCAGGACAAAGCCTGACAAAATGGCAGGACAAAGGCCCACAAATTGGGGCATATTTTAAATACTGCTCTCCTAAACTTAAAAAGTTGCTAGAATAACAGGGTTTGTTTCAACAGACATTTTTTCTGAAGTCAGAAGCTCAAATGTATGTCATTATTTAGTGACTTCAATCCTCAGTTCATCCAAGTGATTTGCCAAAAAGCCACATATTTTATGAGGAACAGACCAAAATTATGAGCCAAAACTCTGGACAGTTGAGAGGTATGATCTGCAACACACAAAACCTCGGACTGGAGTACAGGTAGATGTGGCCTGGAGTCACTGTATAAATACTGACAGTCCCAATGGGCATGCCCAGAAAGTTAAAATGACAGCAATTCTGTTGCCCCATCATCAGAATGACCTGTTATGTATAGATATGTCTATACATACAGACATGCACATATACATATCTGTCTGTCACTATCTCTCTTTTACATACATAGTATATCTATCAATATGTAGTGTCAAATAGATATATACTGATATATATATATATATATATATATATATATATATATATATATATATATATATATATATATGTGTGTGTGTGTGTGTGTGTGTGTATATATATATATATATATATATATATAGCTATATATATCACAATGATACATAGACTCTCCCCATATATCTACATACCACATATACATATCATACACACACACAGCTACAGTTATATATAAATCTCTGTTAATTGCATAAATATGTGTGTGGATGTCTGCATTGTCCTACATACCCTAATAATGGTGAGTAAATCTGCACTATCACACATCCATACTATTGCTCAAAGGATCCAAACTAAGGGCACAACAGTACATAATTCACTTACCTACAGATCCCTGTGCTTGCTGGATGTCACTACATAGAGAGATGCAGGTGAGCAGGTAGTGTAATTTACAATCTTGTCAATGCATGCATGCATGGAGAGGGCACATTGTTCCTGCCCACAGGTTTGACTATCTAACAGCAAGCAGCCTCATATGACCATATTGGTAACTCTATACACATAGCCAGGATAATAACAGTTATTCCACTGCTAGGATACTAGATGCAGATAACATTATGAAGCAATATCACTCTGCAGACCACAGATGTTAAACACAAGCCTAGTTTGTGTAATGCACAAGTACTGTGCCTGCAATCATATATAAAACAGACTCAACCGGTGGTGCATGCGATAAGTACTGTGATCTTTAGTAAATAAGACTGATAGATTGGGGTTCTAGTCACACTCCAGGCTACTTAGTGGGTGGGTGTGTATACCCCCCAATACAGCTGCCTTGCTGTCTGGAGCTGTCCACCTGCAAGGGTTATGCACTTTTTGTCATTGTAACCTGCTGCTGGCTTCCAAACCGCTCTGTTCTACAAGGCCTGAGTATGTCATCCACCAGATGACTACCAGCTGACAGTGTGCCATCAGGTGTAAGCTGCGGTGTGTGTAATATATGCTGTTATCTATAGTGGATAAGACAAGATATGTAGGGGTTCTAATCTCATTCCAGGCTACTTGATGTGTGTGCATGTCCAGATAGCAAAACTCTTATCACCTTGATAACTTAGAAATAGGTAGGGTTTTGCAGTATTTTGTTTGTAGCATGTGATGTGGCCCTCCTAAAGACTGACTACAATAAGGCCTGCTGATGTCATCAAGCATAATATATCCTGAACTGATAGCACTAGCACACATGAGGTGTGCTGTGGGCATCACATACTGTGATCTGTAGTGTGTACCATTACATAGGTAAGTGTTCTCATCTACATACAGCCAACTTGCACTACGTGTATGCCCTGATGTGTTCTGTACACAGTGATTGGAAGTGGTGCTAGCCTCAATGTACCCATGTTTGTGTGTGAGCCTGTTAGAGCATTTTACATCATCTTATGGAACCATAGGACATTTGAACTTCACTAGCATAATGGCCATACAGCCCTCACAATCATAGACATCTTTATACCAAGTTACAGGATTAGCACATATTGCCCCAGTCCAAGAGGGATACAGGCAGATGGCCTGTGTTGAGATGACAGTTGGCCAGTCAATCATACAGATGGCATGTGTTGAGGTGCACTGAGGTGCTCTGTATGCCATTAGGCAGGGCTCGGTTTTAAGGGTGGGTTTAAGTCTGCTAGACAAATCTCTCCCACAAGTATGTAGTACTAATGTCACATACAAGGTTAGTGTCCTTACAGTGACTTAGCCATCTACTATGCCTCCTACAGATAAGCAGCATATGCAATCAAGCAGGGTCACACATTGCCCTGAATGCAAGGCACAGATCACCTCTGAGTTCTCTACATGCCACAGGTGACAATGACACTCATTGTAGATGATCCCAATTGAACGCATACATACTGTTGTGTGCAATTGCCAGTACTGCTTGGAAAGGTACCTCACCAAATGGCCATTGCACTCAGATATTGGCATACTGAGGGAAGAGTACTTGAAGATTATGAGTATGTCATTTACAGGTGACTGTGGCATCAGCTATGCCATATGATTCCTGCCATTCCACTGTAGAGACATGGTGAGCTGAGGCACATTAGGTGTAAACCTGTGTGGCCAAGTCTATGTGCCCAGTTTGTTCACCCCTGAGTGTGTACATCACATGTTGCGACTGATGTTCTACTTACCAGGTACAAAGGTCTAGCTGATAGAAATGATACTACATCTATATTTTCATGGTGTTCATGGCCATTAGTATGTCAACAGGCAAGCATTAGCAATACCCTCTTGCAGGAAAGTGACATACCACAGAGACTATATGAGTGCTCAGAGTTTGCAGGCATCAGCCAACATTGGACAACAACAGCCCACAAGGGATAATTGGCTAGGCTTAAAATGGCTCACAAGGGCAGTTAGCTTAGTGCTAATCTATGAACCTATGAATCTATGAACCTATTGTTAGCCACACTCAGTCAGTAGTCACATGTATTGTGCTTGAATGGATTCCAAGCAGTAGAGGACCAAGGATTGCACCCTGTTGAGTACTGCTGCTTACAGATCAGATATTGGAGGCAGATGTTCCTATGTTGTGTATGTGTGCCAGCAATGGGCCATTTAGTGACCCCTACAATGACAGTATCATGGATGCCTAAGTGGGTGCTTTGTAAATGTTGCCTGAGCAGGGGATATAGTCAGATGCCTTGGCTCAGTCTAGGGGGTTGTATGGATATACCCTCACCCAGGTCCATGGTGATTGCCTCGGATATGTCCACCACTTGTAACAGTCATGGTTCCCCTGTCATACATCCAAACTGTCTACAGTCAACTGTCTGTAGAACACATATCTGTGTGCTGATCAGCTCCATGATGATTGCCCCTATGGGTATACAGATATAGATACTCAAACAAAGAAGTGTATAGTTATATTGGTCAGTGGATGCACCACTTCTGTGCAAGGGTATAACAGCTGCCGTTGTCCACTCAGCGGGTGTGCAGCCAGTAGTGTCAGTATGATTGCAAGGGTTTTCTAATGGTATTAGTCATCCTTGTCAGATCACATATGGGACGCAGCTTGGAATGTTAACATGTGTAATAGATGTTGTGTATCTTCCAATGAGATGCCAGTTATGAACTGTTCTGTAAATATGGAAGTTATGGAACAGGCTGTACAAATGTCATGTGCCACATGTGGTGGGGCCGAGGGAGTGTAGTTGATGGAGACAGTGCGGGAGCACAGGTTAGGTATGAGTACAGACCCATCGTATTTGTCATCATGACATATGGGGACACCGACAATATGGGCCTATCCTTTGAAGTCACACATGTAACTACACTGTGCATTGTGATTCTGCTTTGTGCGGTGTGGCTAATTTTGTCATTTACTATGTCACAACAACACTATGTGCTTCTTTTAGCTGAGGAGGTAGTGCATCCATGTTAGGTGGGCCACCGTCACCCCGACTGTCACACAGCACTGTCCACCTGTTATTGTACAGCCTACTAACGGCAGTTGTCCACCAGTCAGCTTTGCTGAGCCATGATGAGCCTGGGTCCCTCCTGTCACATACAGCCGAGTTCATGCAGTTGTAATGTTACTGTCATAATGCATGAGTGTAGAGCTCTGCATACTTGTCTATCCCATCTGAAGGGGGAGGTGCAGTGACGCTATGTCAACCATCCCACAGGAGGTAATGAATGGCTGTCTTGACATATATCTCTGTATTGTCTGCAAGGAGGGTGCATGCCAGTAGTTCTAAGGAGACTAATCTGTAGCCAGATCCCACCAGGGAGGACCTCACATTGGGGGGGGGGCTGTACTGGTCAACAATACTGGTAAACACATGATGCACTACATTGATTCCCTATGTGGGGATTCACTGCACTGCTGCAGGGCATTGTAGGTAAGGACCTGGACCATCTTTGGGCAAGTGAGACACAGCATGACTAAGCAACACAGTGTGTGTATATATTACACTTCCCTAATGTGTTTGTCTTTGCTCTGTACAGACACCTTGCATGACTCTCTTCTTGCAACATGCTGGAAGTAACTGCAGTACTTACTTGCAAAGAGGTCAACTAGCATGTGCAGCCAAGTGGTGTCCCCAGATCACCTGACATGCCATTGTAGGAGTTACCATGGATATGAGCACTAACACTGTCATACACCTACTGACACCGGACCAAACACTGTTACTTTTGCTCCAAGCCAGATCATGCCTACTGAATGTAACCGGTGGAGCCCACTGACGGTAACACTATGGAATGGATGTTGGACATATGTCTCACTCTACCAACAATGGCCTGACTAGGTGTATGACAATATTAGGCCAGCAGGCCTTGCTGAAAACCATGTACAATGTACAGAGCCTTATGTCAGCTGGTGGATAGGCAAGTGTCTGACAGTCACAGTCTGGGAAGATAGCATTGGGAGACCTATGCGGCAATGATGCCAGTCACCAGTGGAGTTTACCATCCTCCATTATTGATGTACCTGGCTACCTAGTCCCTCTCTGTAGTCACAGCTATTGTCAGTGACATCTGACTAAGTAAATTAGCAGGTGATTACATATTGGGAGCTGTCACAGAATCCTACACAGAACCAACAGTTATCCAGGTTGGCCTAAGAGACAGTCAGTTGCACTCTGAGCCACTGACAAAGACTAACTGCCAATGACTGCACAATACTATCTTGTGGGAAATCATCCAACCTGCAAATTATTGTAGTGTCCACACACCACACATAGATGAGCCATTACACATGGAGTTATGGATGCAGACAGTAATGTAGCCTATGACTCTCACTGGTTAGTAAGATGTGGGGGTGCATCCACTGTCATAAAACCTAGACCAACATGTTTGGGATGTACATCCCAGATTGTCACTGCTATACTGAATGTGGCAGTCATCACACCTATCATTGTGTGCAATGGCACCCTTACTATGTCACTACACATGCATATTGTACACCTGTAGCAGCCACACAGGTTCCATGGTACACCAATACACAGTGTAGATAACCTGTCCAATGGAGTCTGTGTCACAATCGTACATATGTAGTCTGTCTCCTAAATGCTATGGAGGGAATGTGTATGGCTCCATACAGGGAGGTGTTGGATCGCACTGTGTACCTCCCGCGTATCCATGACAGGACTAACATATGTATCACCTGTTCTACACGCCTACAACACCACTGTGGTATACATTGTACATGCTGGAGAGGCAGTTATGTAACACAAACAGTATGCCCTACATGAAACAGCCCCCCCCCCCACATGAACAGAAATCTGGCAAAAAAACACAAACAAAGATAAAAAGGTCTTCTATAACAAACCTTCCACAACCCTAAAATCTAATCCTAAAAAAGTCTGGAACTCTATTAACCAAATATTTCATCACAGTAATCTTAGCTTCCCCAATCCATGCCCAGACAAGACATCTGAAGAAACTGCCACTATCTTCAATACCTATTTTATCAATTCAATATCTAAGCTACTGAACTCTATCCCAAATCCCTCTATTACTAACATCTCCAACTTTTCTGAACCTACTCCTAATACTATCTCCTCAAATACCTTCTCCCTCAAACCTTTACCTACTAGCTACATCAAAACTTTACTCTCTAAATTAAAACCATGCTCAGCATCAGCTGACAATATTCCTTCCACTTTTCTTCTACTAGCAGCTGATTCTCTTGCTCTCCCTGTATCTATCCTAATTAATTGGTCTATCTCTGAATCTAAAGTCCCTTTCCATCTGGAAACAATGCTACACTCTACCTATACACAAAGGAGGTAACTCCTCTGATATCTCCAACTTTAGACCTATCACTATCCTCTCCCCTCTCTCTAAAGTACTAGAAAAATGTATATATAAACAAGTTATGCAGTATCTAATACAGGAAAATCTGCTTACACCCACTCAACACAGCTTGAGACCCAAACATAGCACCACTACAGCTCTATTATCCTTCCTCAACACTGTCTCTATAGCCATGGCCGATCATAAACGTACTTCTTGCCTATTCTTGGACCTCTCAAAAGCTTTTGATACTGTCTCACACTCTCTTCTGCTGCACAAACTGCATAACCACAACTTCTCCTCTGACACTGTTGCATGGTTCTCCAGCTACTTCACTGATAGATCTCAGTGAGATGGCATTCTGCACTCTCACCTCCTCTCCCTGTAAAAATGGGTGTATCTCAAACGTCTATCCTAGGGCCTTTACTTTTTAATATCTTTACTAATCAGCTCCATACCTCCTGTCCTCAGTCATCTATAGTGCAATACGTAGATGACTCTACAGTCATCACCTCAGCCAACTCTCCCTCTAAGCTCATCTCAGCTACTCAGGCATATTTTAACTTAGTTGAAACATGACTCTCCAACAACCAGCTCATCTTTAACCCTAAAAAAACAAAGCTGTTACTCTTCCTACCTAAAAAGTTCAACAATATTAAACCCCCCTTCTCTATACAGTCCCTTAATAACACTCCCATTCAGGTAGAATCCAGCATTAAGCTCTTAGGTGTAACCATCAATGATCAGTTTAAATTTGACTTGCATGTTAATAACTGTATCAAAAAGACACATTCAAAACTAGGGCTCCTTTACCGTAACAAGAAATTCCTTACCTCTGAAGCCAAGATTACTCTCTCTCTTACCTACCTTCTACCCAGTCTAATGTACAATTCTCAAATTCTCACAAATTTTAACTCAGCACTCCTGACCAAACTCGAATCTACCTACAACAAGGTTGCTAGATTTGCTGCCCAACAAACCTGCAAATCCCATCACTGTCTCTCTCTAAAACACCTAAACTGGCTTGAATTACCTCACCAGCTTCTTCTCTCTCAGCTCCAGACCATCCATTCTATCCTATACCAGCCTTCTTACTGCTCAGCACTATCCCCTCTCATCTCCCATTATTCTCCCTCCAGGCCTCTCCGAAGCTCTAACCAAGACCTACTACAAATCTACAAACCCAAGTCTAAATTTGGACACAACATGTACAGCTATCACCCCACTATTGCCTGGTATAGGCTCCCACTAGAAATCAGGACCATTACACATCCTAAACAATTTAAGACAGCCACCAAAGAGCACTTTAAGTCACTGATCCTGCCACTGCACTCTCCCTCCTTAACATCCCCTACTTCTCATACCTTAATCTACTTTCTGCCCTTAATTCACTCTTCTCACTAGCTCTCTCTAATCTTACTTGACTACTCTTTCTATTGTCTTCTAAAATCTATTCAGCAAATCACCTCAGAGAAACATTCTATTGTAATTGTCTTGCCTTCATGCAACTGCATTATAATAAAACTGGGTTTTTGTAACCACTTACCCCAAAAACTATATTCTTCTTAATGACATATTTCTTTTTATACATCTTGAAATAGTTTTGCTATACTCATGATTATTGACACTGTATAACATCTTATTGCTACTTAATGCCTTGTAATAATCCTGTAACATTGCTGTTTAATGCTAATTTATAATGAAAATTTGATAATATGTTGGAGCTTTTCTCCCCGGGCCTCCACTGAAAAAGGACTCTTCAGCTCAGTCGGACAATCCCGGTCAACAAATGCAAAATAAATAAATGTGAAGCACACATCTGCTGTGACACAGCATGTGCAGGCTACAAAATGGGATGCAGAACATGCTAATCATAGCTCGTGTCAGACAACTGTCTGTACTGAACACAGGGTATTTGTAGATGAGTCATCTCCACCAGGACAACTTGTAGATGAATGTGTTCCCAAAACTCTGGTGACACTTATCAAGGGTAGAAGACCTGCTCACAGATTAGGAAGGCAAGAGTATGCTGAATTCTGCCATTGTCCTTGTTAGCCTGTTATACATATGAACATATGGAGCCATGCACTTATAGTATTGTACCTTGCTGAAGACATATTTCTGCTGGGCTGACATGCCATCTTGTGCTGCTTTATTGCCACAGTGTATCCATAGGTTATCCCACCAGAATCCTGAAAGAGAAATATAAACAGATCCATGACACACCTGTTATTGTGAAACTGTACAGTCATGACAACATCATACAACATAAGTACACAAACGTATGTGGGGTACTCATGACAAATGCCAGCATACAGTATCTGTCGTTAACCACTACATGTGACATGGCAAAACAACACTGCATTACACAAGTACATGTTAACTAATATAGTCACCCTGTGCATCAGACACATAGCTTCATTTCCCTGCATCAATGACAAGGATGACAGGGATGTGGCACAGGTATCATCACTTGCACAGGGTGTGGGGGTGCATGAAGCCCAGGTTGACCCAAAAGGTTGACAGCATAGTGTTAGTCAAGAAGGGAAACAGGTAAGATGGACCATGGAAAGGTGCAGTGTGTGTCTGTAGATGACCTGCATTTGACAGTGGTATGTGAGTGTGTGTGTATACACAGTCAAGTTCAGTGCTAACCCTACATGTGTATGTGTTGGACAGTTCACTGTCTCTGGCCCCGAACATGGAAACTGGCTCTGAGGAGTTGCACTGGCACCTCCATGCCTAAGGTCAGAAGTGGTGCTAGTACCGTGTCCCCCAGGAATGCCCAGGACCAGAAGCCCATGGCCTGCCATGTTGTTGTGTTGACAGCACACTCCCCTCTGTAGCATAAGATGTACTACCACTATGGGAGCGTGATTGTGCAAGGCCACATCAACTTTCAGCAGATGAGGTTGGAGATCTCCATCCACAAGTCAGATGTGCACCTCCAACCACATGTTCCAGAACAGACAATATGCTTCCAAAGACAGATACTGTCTCAGCCCACCTTCTGTCCACTGCATCAGTCAACCAATACAGGGTGTCTCCACTGCAGTGGAGGCAGTCCCGGATGTCAGACTGTGCTGCATCCATAACCCTAAGCATATGTCTGGTGTTCCGTTCAGAATGTGCCTATGCTTCCATGATGGCCCGAAACATGTGCTGAGTGACCTGTGATGTTAGACCTACAACAGCTGGTGGATGGACAGCAGGCCTCCTACAAGCACCCCTGTCAATCTGCCTGTGTGGGACCTTGCCAGTTCTCTGGCTATGTTCAGTGTTTACATTCACTGAAGCCATAGTTGCCACACTATCCTGTTCAATGTCCCCACCCTCTGACTGCCCAATATCTGTGACCTCTGGGGACTGGGTATGTGTGGGCATACTGACTGTGTATGGTGACAATGGAGGCAGAACAGGGATGTCTACCTCTGGGACAGATTCACTGGCCACCATCATCACCAGAGTCCGAAGAGACATGGACATCAGATTGAGTAGGAGACAGACAACCCCCTGGTCACCTGTGATAAGAAAGAAAAAGCGGGACATGAATACCTACACTACTGTATAGACCCACAATTTGATTAGAGGTCAAATATTTTACTTCTGAATTTTGTCCAAAAAAGAATTCCTTGGAACAAAAGACACTCTCAACTCAAGACCTTTATAACAATCATTTCAAGTAAATCAAGTAAAACTTGGCCAGTAAAATTTACCTTTTAATTAATCAATGTGAAACTATACTTGATAAAACAACACATAAAACCCAGTACATCTATCTTAATAAATATATTGAAATACATGTTTCACTGCCTAATTTATTTTCCTTTTAACCTTTTGTTTTTTAAAAGGCATTTTAGAGTAATTGTCTCATGTAAACCATGATGGTTATCTACTGTTAACTGTCACTGATAAAGTGTTTCATTTTGTTCATCTGTAGTCCTGTGATTACCCCCTCTAAGATCCTTAGGTACCTGTCCCAGACAGGAAAATGCAAACATTCTCCTCTGTTTACACATGAAAGTATGTTTAAATAGGACATTATTCTGACCCTTAACTTTAATAGAATATAAATGTTCCTTAACAAAACAATGTCATGCTTACCAGGAGCAGGACCAAAGCCTTAGCCAGTACCTGACAGACCTGTGAAAAGTTGATGATGAGGTAATGTCAGTACCAACACATGTTGCAGCACAACAAGGTAATACATCTATGTATCTCACGTTTACAGTAGCTACTGTGTTACTTGTTGTATTGGTCACATTCTGAGTATGAGATTACAACTGAGGTTAAACCCTCTCCCCCAAAGAACAACGACCTGACACCCATGTAAAAGTATTTACAGCCTGACACACTGAGTGCTACAGTATCACAGTGCTGATCACAGTAAGCCTACCTGCATGCTCCTCTGCTGTTGAAACTGTGGCACTCACCTCCACAATGTATGGTGTGATAGATGCTTGGGAGCTGTTGTGTGTGCCTAGGTTGCCCAGGAATTCCTCAGTGGCCGAGAGTGGTTGTTCCACTGCAGGCCCTCCACTGGTGATGGCATGATCACTGGCTCTATCAGTTTCCCATCGTTGTACAGCATTGATTATGTCCATTGTGCAGTGTTGAGACTGCTCATATGTCCTGCTCTAATGGCCTGTGGCATTCACATCATGAACAAGGTCTGCCCACAATGCAGCCTGCTGTTCCCTGTTTTGCCTCCCCCTAGACAGTAGGATGTGATGATGTTGCCTTAGTCTTTCCAGTATAATTTCATTTTCTGCATCAGAGAAGGGTGCATGGTGTCTAGGGTACATGATTCCTGAAAGACAACAAAAGGGGAACACATTACAGCATCACATACATGGAAGTACACTATGTAGAGATACATCAAGGACAAAATGGCTGGCACTATCCACTGCTTGCTCATACATGCCATACTTCATAGTGTGCAAACATACTAAATGTGTGGCTGCAACTGAGATAGTAGCAGTACTCACGTATTCCCATGTGTGCCATGACAATTACTGCTGTTGATCATATACCCAGTACTTGAGTCTACTGGGATGTGTTCCCTATGGGCACTACCCCTGATAATATGTGATAAGAATAGTGCCACTCAAATAGAAGTGTGCTATTACAAATACTATAAAGTGACAGTCCAACGAGACCAGTGTGCCACAATGTCAAATGACAATGCACCTTTGATATATTGTACATCCTGTGTAGGTGTAAGACAGCAGGAGATCAATGACATGTCATTATCACAGGTCTAAGACAGGATTAATGCTGTAATCCCTATTCCCCATAAGTCTATTCACCCATCTGCATCCTGCTGTACATAAACTCAGTTACACACCTGATGGAGTGCAATACTCCTTTGTTGATATGTGGTGATAGTAAAGTTTTCACAAAGGCATGCTCTATCTGAGGAAAGTCTCATACAGAATGGTTCCCCATAGCCAGCTGCTTGCCTTTTAAACATGCTTCTCATTAGCAGGTGATTGCCTCTAAACCAGTTTGTGGGTCTGAAATGCTAATTGCAGCCGACACAGCTGATTTGCACCATTAACAGCCAATGACATGCAGACACTGTACAATATATAAGGCCTTCATGTAGATTAGGGCACCTTTCTGATATGTTGTGCTGGACATTACTGGGGTGAGAAGACTACATCATCACAGAGAGTAGATCTGTAGCAGCAACGTTTACATAGAAATGTGTGTGTTACAGGCTGCAGCTACTGCTGCTGGTAATAGGCATAGGCAGAGAGTGTGAACACTTTGGAGGACAAAAAGCTGTAGGATTAACTGTGAGAGCTGTGTCAGCCTTGATGCAGAGGCAGAGCCAGAGTGAGGCTACCCTTTCCAGTCCAATTAAGGCCTGTGTTTAAGGTAAGTATGTTAGTTAAGGGTATCACTAAGAGAGTACCAGGCAACGTGTTTGGTGTGTCCTTGGGTAAGATGGGGTATAAATATAAGAATATGTCCACCATTTGGGCAACTGCTAGGCCATGTGTTACAGTCTGGTAGTAATTTCCAGCGTGTATGAGAGCAGGTCTTGTTACAAGTAAGTACTTCCAATGTGTATGTTAGCTATGCAGCTGTGATAATCTGCACAGTGACTTTGGAAGGACTGTGTGGTGCACTCTGTTATTAGTGGCTCTCATTTGCAGTACCTGCATTGACATTCTTTGTGAATGCATATTAATGCATGACATGACACTTTATGCACATATAGTTTTGGTCTAGGGATATGTGAAGTGTGTTCCTACCTGCAGGTCTGTGACTTCCATCAGTGGAAAACAGACATGCCATGAAATATATTGTGTGGATAAAGAGTACATGGCTCAGTCATTAATTGCTGCATTCACAATACTGTACATTCACTTCTACACACTACTGGATTCAAACCAAGGATTGTGTATGGCAAAATGTACTATTTGAAAGGTGACTAACAGACTGAGCTACATAGTTACTGCTACAGCACGTGTATTTGCAAGATATAAAAAATGTTCCAAAAACTTAGAAATGAAACTAAGAAAACTATTCTCCAGGATGAAAAGAAATATTTCCTACATTTGCGAAAACAGACATCAACACCATCCCAAAAACTTCTGGGTTGGAATAAATAAACTACTTCACCCTGGTAAACCCTCCACCCCTCCACCTACCTCCACAGATGAAATCATGGATATTCCAAACGCATTCAATAAATACTTCATAGAAACTATCTCCAAACCAAACTAGTTCAACAACAACCCACTACCACTAACACCAACATTCCCATGTCTGTATTCAGGCTCAACATGCCCTCAATCCACCGCAGGTGGCAGTCAAACCCATGGTAGACTATCCTGCACACTAAGACTGGCAGCTCATCACTACCAATTATGTCAAAAAATTGCTAACTAAACTTAAACCTGCTACCCTAGCAGCTGACAATACCCCCTCCGAATACCTGAGCTGGCAGCTAATGAGCTAGCCTACCCAACCTCTATTCTGCTTAATAGATCCATATCTGAAAATACCATCCCATCAATCTGGAAAACCTCCTACATCATCCCATTACATAAAGGAGGCACATCCACTGACCTCACCAACTATGGCCCTATTGCCATTCTTTCCCCTCTTGCACAAATTCTCGAAAAATGCATTTACCACCAACTTATGTCATACCTACTTAATAACCAACTACTATCTCCCACCCAGCGTGGTTTGACCTGCCCATAGTACAATCACAGCCCTCTTCTCCACCTAGGTAAACTTACATCTGCCATATTCTTAGACTTGTCAAAAGCCTTTGATATGGTCAACCATCTTAAACTGCTCCAATCCCTCTCTAATCTCAACCTCGGCAAACACTCACTATCCTGGTTCTGAATTACCTACGTGGTAGATAACAAGCAGTTCGATGGGACAATAACCTTTCCTTACTTCTACCTATTACCACTGGGGTCCCATAAGGGTCAATTTTAGGTCCCCTACTATTCTCCATCTTTATCAATGATCTCCACTGTATCTGCCAAGAAGCAACCATTATACAATATGCTGGCAACTCAACTTTAGTCTGCTCAGCCAATAACCCACATGAACTGCTCACTATCACCCAAAAAGCCTTCCTAACTACTGAAACCTGGTTTCTCAAAAAAAAAAAACTCTTACTTAATCCAAAAAAGACCAAATTGATTATATTTAAGCCCATCAAATCCATTCCAACTCCCAATTCATTTAATATAGTGTCTAGAGATGGAACTACCATCTCTCCAGCCACACATACTAAACTACTAGGAGTGACCATTGACAACATCCTGAAGTTCAACCTACATATAAACCAAACTATTAAAATCATCCACAAAAAACTGGGTAGCCTATATAAAAATAAACCATTTCTAAATGAACCTGCTAGAATAACAATATCTCACACCCACCTCCTCTCCTCACTATTATATGCCGCCCCTATCTTCACCAACCCACCCAAAGCTGAAATCGCCAAGCTAAACATCTGCTATAATCAAATTGTTAGATTTGCTACTGGTGCCCTCTACTGTGTCCACCACTGTCAGGCACTACATCAACTCTAGTGACTCAAATTCCCAAACCTCCTCTCAATCCACCAACTCTCTTTTGCCAATAAACTTTTACTTCTCCCTGAAAAAACACCAGCACTATCCAACTTAATCTACAAACCAATTCCAGACAACTTCGCTCTAGTGATAAAAGACTAATTAAGGTATCTAAAACCAACAACTCAGCAGGGGACTCACTATTCCCCAACTACATAAATAAAATTTGGAACACATTGCCCTCAGAGATTACCTCTGTCACATCAATCACCACATTCAAAAAACTACTAAAAAAAACTGCTACTCTCATGGAATTGCCCCAGATTCTTCCCAGACTGACCCCTATCTTACCCTACCCACTCACTAGCTTGTCACCTCTCATCTCTATACCCTGTAGCTGATCCATAATCCCTTCCTTAGGTACTTCAATCTCTATAATACTGTACACCCCATACTCTATCATACCTCAAATATTATACTATTGTGCATGTAATATGTCTGTCAAGGGTCTATATTAGAAGAGCTAAGCAATGAAAGAGTGAACCCTCTTTCACTGACACATAAAACCCGAAGTCTGAAAACAGCAAAGTTATGGAACAGCGATTTTTTTCCCAGGGAAAAAATTCACTGGGCCGTTCTCAGGACTTTGCTGTTTTCTTTACTGTGGTGTGATCTCAGAGTTAATATATTTAAGCAGGGAGGTGGGGGGACACAGCATCCCACATCAGGGGGTGTGGGGGACAGAGCCCCGCACTTTATTTTGTCTTTGTAATTTTTTTTTGGAACATGGGACAAAATCACTGTTCTGTAACTTTGCTGTTATCAGACTTTGGATTTTACATGTCAATGAAAGAAGAGCATTCACTATTTTATCATTTCATTCTTCTAATATAGACCCATCTGTCAATATCTAGGATATACCATTATACTTCAAACATTATATCATTGTATGTTGGATATGTCAGTCAATACCATAGATGACTGTAGTACATGCCTGTCAACCTACACAATCTTGTAGAATAATGTGTTTTCCTATAAATGTTTGAATGTCATAAAATTTCTATTGCTTCAAACTGTACACTTACACAATATTGAATTAAAAAAATGCATTCATTTTCCTTTTTTCTTATGTTATGAAAACAAGCATGTTTCGTATATATTTCTTTTATTAAATAATTTGCTTTTTATGCTTAAACTTCTTAGTCTGTTATTTACATGTGGAGCTTTTCTCCCTGGGCCTCCGCTGAAAATGGACATGTATCCAGTCAGATTCTTCCAGTTAGCAATTGTAAAATAAATAAATACAAATAAAAATATATGTGCACATATACAGGTTCTGACATTCATTTTCTACATCCATCAGTATGTGCATGGTTTTATATGGATGTATATGTGTACTAGGGTACCAGTTGAACATGTATTTTGCCATTAATGCCTTAGCAGGTATCTTATTATATGTTGCTGCTGAAGGGAACATTTACCTGCTATCACTGGCCTCACATCCATTATGATGTCTTTGGATTTCTAGTGGTGCACTATTGCACCAGAGCCTAAGGTACACTCACATTTTTTCCAGTACTTTATAATCAAGTTTGCACAGCGCTATTGGCACGCAGCTTTGCTGATACATGCTTAATGACTGTAACTGGCAATTACTGTTTTTTGTTTAAACCCCCTGTTTTAAGTGTTGTGTGGCATGGCAGGTTAATGCAGTAGTGTGCAGGTGCAATGGTCTTGGGTTCAAAATATGAGACAGGTGTTTATTTTGTAAGTGTGTATTACAAGTTTAAAAACATATATAGTCAATATAGCCCTATTTAGCTGAGCTTAGCGGAGTTGCACAGCATGCAGCAACTTGCTAAAAATATAAAGAAAAGAAAAATGGGGAGATAGGAAGTGGTGAAATGGGGTGCAAGCAGGGGGAAAAACATAGTAAAAGGCAGGTAGAGATGTGCAGGAAGGGTGTAAGAAAGAACCACAGCTATCCATTTATTGTACAACAACAACTCTGCACTTTGACAGAATCTGTACATGTCTTTGAACTCTCAACCGCAGAGAGAAGGGTAAGGACAACATAACTGCATTATCAAGCCAAATGGACCAAATTACATGTGTCCAGTGAGCATGTGTGTGCAATAGAGAGCTATGTATGGGATGATATATTATTTTAGGGACAGGTGTCCATTATTTTTTTCTAAGGTGAGAGTCGAATGTTGCCAAAGGGACATAGATACGTATGGGGGAGGTAAGTTGGTTAGGTGAGGATGCATTTTCAGATCAACAAGACAGACAAGACAGCAGACAGGGGCAGTGTGTGACACATGGGGGGTATAAACCTTGGATAGGGAGGGTGTTGTGGAATTCTAGTCTCATGTGCCTCCAGATGGCAGCAGCAGCATGACTCATATCCTCACCCATGAGACTATTGACACTGCTCCTTCACTGCCTCAGGAGTGGCAAAGCTGAAGGCTGGGCACAGGGGTGAGGCTGCCCCACCAGGTTGGCCAACATGCCCTCAATCCACCGCAGATGGCAGTCAAACCCATGGTAGACTATCCTGCACACTAAGACTGGCAGATCATCCCGGGTGTCAACTCCCCCCTCCTCCACCATTCCTAGAGAGGGACTGGGCCCTGTCCTGTGGGGCAGTGCTACCCAATGCCACAGGTTGTGCAAGAGCAGCAGAGGGTGCACCACTGGTCTGGGTCCCAGATGTGCTGGGACCCAGTTCCATGGCTGGTTGAGGCAAGAGGTAGGTGGATCAGCTGGAAACAGCCTACCTTGATGTGCTGTGATAAATGAGGTATAGCAATAGGTTAAGGTTAGTAATAACCAAACCATTGTTAGTATTAACAGAATGGAACATCATTTTAATTAATCCAAATACATATTAATGTATATTATGTGTAACAAAACAGTACATAATATAACAGTCAGTATGTTAACAACACCCCAGTAAGAAGTAAACCACAAAGCCAGCAAAGCAGCTTAACAAAATATGTTAATATTGAATCATAATAACACATAACAATAATACATCACATTTTGCAAAAATATAATTAAACAAAATATGTTAATATTAAATCATAATAATAAATAATAATTAATAAATGAAGATAAGGGTATGGAGAGAGAGAAACAATCCATTAATGACAATGCAGACTATATCCCTGAAAACACTGATAATAAGTATACTACAGGCATGTAGTGTCAGTTTTGAGTACAGTGACTACAGTTTTCCTATAGCTGATGTAGCACGTACATACCTCTCAAGCCATTAGCATGGGTCAGTATGGACCAAACAATAACAAATGCAGGTACACAACTACACAGAACACTTTAACATAATGTGGACTTCTATAACTACCATGGTGTTCTGTAAGCAGATTTAGTAATACATTGCATTCCAGGTAATCATTTCTCTGGTAATCTTGTGACAGATGGGTTAGACAATTTTAATTACATTATGTGAAATTGTGACACTTGAAAGGCATGTTTGCGTACAGTGCATAAACAAGACATCTGTCATGCCTTAGTTGACAGGCATGGGAACAGAACCCAATAGCTGTAGCTACAGAGGAAATCTGAAAAAAAATGTAACATTGACTACAGCAGCTTAGTACAGACATGAAAGGAATACAGGCATTCTGGGAATATGTAGACAGATGTATTTAGGAATTAACAATGCTGCCTAACACTTTTATTGGTATTGCTGATAAGTGTCTGTGAAATGTTAGCACAATCATATCTGCTCATAACATGGGCTACCTCAACCATATACCATTTGTTCTTGGATTGGAAGAAAAAGACAGAATTATGTGACTGAATTAATTTTGCATTCTAGAACTATTACAGTGCATTTATTAAAAAAAATTTCTGTAAGAATCAGCAGTGTTGCTTAATAATTTATTGATGTGGCTGATAAAAGTCTGTGAAGTCCCTACAATATTTGCCCATAGAGTGGGCTACCTTACCCATATACCTTTATTATCTGAAATAAGAGGAACAGAGAGCATTATGTGATCAATGTTGGCCTGGAGACAGCCTTGGACCATACTATGAGTTAAGCAATATAGTTTGCAGCCATTAGTTCAGCATTCTACAGCTATTACAGTGTTACACCTGTCTGCAGCAACCTTACCACAGACAAGAAATACATACAGCTCTGCTGCAATGGTTATGATAACACAATCCTGCTGTACACCATTTTGCTTCCTGTTATTGATATTGCTTACTGTTTATTGCAATACAGTTGTTATTGTTCATTTAATGCACTACAGCTCTAATTGCTCATTTATTGCACTACAGTTTTTATTGTGTATACTTTATTGCAGTAAATGCTTTACTCTTTCTTGCTTATTGCACTACAGTTAGCATAATAAATTCATACATCCCACACTCATGGCACAACCTGGCCAGGCACTCGGCATTGAACTCAACATTGCAAGCCCTCTCAGCTGCAGCTGTTGGGAAAGAAGCACACCATTATGCATAGCAGTTCTGCAGACATTCAGCTTGCTTATTGGTAAAACAGTGGAAAACATACTTACATATTTGTGGAGCATTCCCAGCTCTGGCTTCTTGGACCCAGGTGTCCAAGCTTCCCTCTTTCACTTCTTCAGGTCATCATAATGGTGATGATACTGCTCACCTGTGCAGGGGACACCAATAACACTGGTGATTTCTCTGGCCAACTGGTCCCAGGCCTCCGCCTTACACTCTGAGCCCTAGAAACTGCCCTGCAGCAGCCTTGGTTTATGACATTTTACCAGGAGCCCAACAAAGACTCTGAACTCCTGAACACCCCATCCCTGTGCCAAAAACATACACCTTCACCAGCACCACCACCCATATCGCCAGTTGATCAAATTCCAAAGACTGTTGCAGAATTCCCACCTATTGCACATAATATAGGCTGTGTTCATGCCCTTACACATCACTGAACAACATTCAAAAAAGCATTGCATTGCTTAGCATCATGCATACCAGCTAAGTGCAGCTAAACTGTGCAAAACTCACACAACCAAGGTTTTAGCTAAGCTTAGCACTGCACAAAAGTAGCCATTAGCATGTTTAAGCAGTGTTCAGCACAGTGCAGCATTGCCATATTTCACAAATGTGTTTTAAAATTAAACATATATAATAAATTAATGTACAGACATCATATTTATTTATTTATTTATTTGTTTAAGTTTGATGACCAGGGAAGTCCACTGGGCCATAAAGAGCCCATTTGCAGTGGAGGCCTGAGGAGAAAAGCTCCAAATATTGCAAGTTATGTATTACATGTAACAAAAGAATAACAAATATTTGTACAGAACAATTAAAACATTTACAGAAATATAATACATTATGTAATAAGCTTTTAGAGAGTTAACATTTAAACAGAAGGTTACTAGCCCTTTGGAGGTTGGGTAAACTGAATATTTGCAGGAAAAGACATTTTTGTCAAATAAGCTCTTTGTAAGTAAATATTAAACAAGTAGCTACTAGCCCTTTGCAGGTTAGGTGGACCATTTTGCATGGAGAGAGAGTACCAGAAAATTTCTACCATAAATAATCGTAACAATCAGAAATTATCATTGGTACTGACCTGAACTCAGGACCTACTAAGCATTAAGCTGGATCTCTACCCATTTATCTATTTGGATGTTATGAAAACTAGTATACCTTCACATAATATAGGCTGTGTTCAGCTTATTTCCTGCCTTTCTTGTTAAGTGGTACAGACTATTTGTAGGCTTCTGAGCCCCCAAGCCCTTCTGTGTTTGAGGGAAGCCTTCTAGCTTGTTTTTTTTTTTTTTTTTCTTGTAACTAGCCAGTTTTCTAGTTTCAGCACTCAAATCTGTTTCTTTGATCTCAGCACTTGTTCAGAAAAAAAAAAAAAAAAAAAAAAAATTTCATCTGCTTTTACTGTACTTGTGTTTTTACCTACTTCTTTTTACTTTTGCATCATCTTAAAATACTCAATTGTATTTATTACTGCTTGGTGTAACTCATTCTAAGCCTTTTGGTTTAAACACTTGGGCTTCGGACCAGTTAGTTGTTTTGCACTGAGAGGTTTGTGGTCTGCACTGTTGTGGCAGAACAGGTAGCTTACATCCTTCTAGGTTGAGAACTGCTGATTGAGGGCTCAGTGTCTGTTATTCTAAAAGTGTATTAATTCTGGTTTAAGCACTTGGGCTTTCAAGCCAGTTATTTTACATTAAGAGGGTTCGTGGTCTGCACTCTTGTGGGAGGAGAGGCTGGACTCTGCCCTTCTGAGCTGGGAATTTCTGGTTAAAGGCTTATAGTGCATGCATATCTGAACTGTTTCTTACTGAAGTTGGTGCGCCTTGTTTGCTGTGGCATAGACTGGATTCGGGCCTGCTGGATCTAGCTTTGTTTGTGTAACTTGAGCACTAATCCAGACATTCTCTAAAGTATTCAATGGTATTTATTACTGCTTGGTTGTAACTTGATTAAAGTGTAGCTATCATTCAAGTCTTTTGGATTAAGCACTTGGGCTTCAGACCAGTTGTTTTACATTAGGAAGGTTTGTGGCAAGCACTGTGGTGGCAGGACAGGTAGCTTTCATCCTTCTAAGTTGGGAACTGCTGATTGAGAGCCCAGTGTCCAAGTGTATTAGTTCTGGTTTAGGCACTTGGGCTTCAGGCCAGTTATTTTACATTAAGAAGGTTCGTGGACTGCACTCTTGTGGGAGAAGAGGCTGGACTCTGCCCTTCTGAGCTGGGAATTTTCTGGTTAAAGGTTTATAGTGCCTGAATATTTGAACTGTATCTTACTGAAATTGGTTCACCTTGTTTGCTCTAGCATAGACTAGATCCAGGCCTACTGAATCTAGCTTTGTTTATATACTTGTTGTTTGTTTGCTTGTTATTTCCTGGAAGCTAATTCACCTAATACGCAACTTCTCAGCGCTTCTGTGGATCACTAGTGATATCTGCATTGCTTACTGTACTTATTTCCTTGTTTCACTTGAAAGAAAGTTACTGTTTGTCGTTTTGCATTTAGTTACTTGTATCACATTGCACTCAAGTTACCTGGCACTTGCTCACTAAAGCAATTATATAAGTCAGCACTAAAAATTAAAAGCACTACACCCTCACTCCCCACTGGCCCTTGTTTTCAATTAAGGATTTCCCAATATTATTCTAGCCTGTCCAAAGGTCAGTTGTCAATCTCCTCTCCGGTCCAGCTGGTGAATCTGGGAATCTTGAGGCAATGTTATAACTGCCTCATGTACACAGACAACCCTCTCCTCCTCCCACATAACACAAATACTTGCGAGATGCAGCTATTTAGCCAAACTGGAGGCTGAGCTCTCTCAACTCAGGACTGGCAAGACCAGACAGGAGGAGAAGGCAACTACACACACCACAAAACCAGCCTCACATAATGCTACCACTCCACTGAATCAAACACATAAACACACAAAGACATACTCGGAGGCTCTGAGTAAAATTTACCTAAACAGCAGAGGCCTCCAAAGCAGACACCCAAACAACTGCTACCTCAAGACACCCCACAAGCAACACATAAACCACAAAAGCAGTGTGCAAAGCAGTCACAGCCCTTAAGGCCAAATACAACACCAAACATACTTGTCATAGGTGACTCCATAGTCAGACACACTGATGTCCCACTCACCAGGCTGAACAAGGAGAGGGTCACAGTAAGCTGCCTATCGGGCGCTAGAATCCGCCACATAACACAAGCACTTCGGGTCACTCCACAGCAAGTACAAATATGACACAGTCATTGTCCATGCTGGTGTGAACGACCTGAGACGCATACCTCCCTGGACTGCATGAAAAGAGACATAGAGGAGCTCTCTGATTATGTAGCCCAGGCAGGTATGACCCTAACCCTGAGCAGTATCCTTCCTTCACCAAGAATGATGCCACAATATAGAGACAAGATGATCAGCTTTAACAATTGGCTTAATGTCTGGTGTCATTCAAAGGGGATCCAGTGTCTGTCTGCCTGGGATGACATGCTTGACAAGCCACGCTGCTTCGCAAGGGACGGCTTGCACCTGTCACCCCTGGGATTCCGGATATTGGCTAAGGCTCTTGCCACCCCATAGTGCCTTTTTAGGCAAGGCTCAAATTCTAAACCTACCACCCTAGAAAACAAAATGGGAAGAAATTGAGGGTAATGCTGCTCAATGCCAGAAGTCTAAATCTCAAAATGCACGCACTCGAGGCCCTTCTCAGTATGGAGAACATCGATGTCTGTGCTGTAACTGAAACCTGGTTCAAGGCTCCTGAGAGCACCCGGCACTATTAGGTTTTACCTCATATCATGCGTTCCGGCCCCAAAACCCGGACCACTCCACAAAAGGAGGGGTGTATCCATATTCATAAAGGATACTCACACCTCCAGGTTGGTGGCAACGCATGAAGCTTCGGAAACCATCCAGGTGCAACTAACAATAGGCAAAACTGCTCTACAAATTGTAGCATGCTACAGGCCACCCTCTCAAACTCAGGAACCCCACACAGCCTTCCTGAAGACACTGGAGGGTATAAATGTATCTCCAAACACCATCATATTGGGTGACTTCAACTACCCGAATATAGACTGGGAACATTACTCAAGCCCTAACTTTCTAGCCCAACGGTTCCTGGAGTTCATAAATTCAAATGCCATGGAACAGCTAGTCACTGTTCCCACGAGAGGAGAAAATATACTAGATCTCATTGTCACAAACATGGGGACAAAATGCTCCACACCGAAGTATATCCCTCATTGGTGAGATCTGATCATAAACTAATCTCACTGGAAATCCACATCCCGCCCCCACCCCAAACAAAAAGACCATAGTGAAGAACTTCTCTAAAGCAAACTTCACACTACTCAAGACTGGTGTGGTATCCTTCAAGGCCCCTGAGTCAGAGGAAACCACAACCCAAGCTGCGGAAGCCCTTACAAATGCCTTCTATGAACACCTCCAGGACTGCATGGATCAGGCAATCCCAAATAAAACCAAGACTCTTTCCACAAAGGGCAAACGTCCAGTCTGGTGGACCCCAGCCATTAACAAACTTTACAATAAGAGGAGAAAGCTATTACATGATAGAACAAAATCCATAAAAGGGAAGTCACCCCTGATCATTATTAGTATAAAAATACGAGCACTCATAAAATCAACTAAGGCCAATTTTGAGAGAAAAATTGCCATGGATTCAAAGGACAATCATAAGGCCTTTTTCAGCTATGTTAGGAACCTGGATGGAAACTCACAGATATGCTCAGAATTAGTCCAAAATGATACAAAAATCACTGAACCCACAGACATTGCCAACATACTGGCAGACAGGTTCAGTGCAAACTTCACCCTCTCCCTAAAGGAGAGATAACTATCCCAGCCGAGTGTAGCCTCCCGGACATCTCAAATGCGCAGGTGAAAGCTGCTCTCTCTAAAGCTAAAAACACAGCATCAATGGGACCGGATGGTGTCCCCGGCTGTGTGCTACACGAGCTAAATGAGGAATTAAACCCGCACATAAGGCAGCTGTTTAATCTCAGCCTTACCACAGGATACGTGCCCAAGGAGTGGCGTGACGGCAACTGTGGTCCCACTCCACAAAGGTGGCGCCTCACGGACCCTGGTAATTACCGCCCCATAAGCTTAACAAGTCTAGTCTGCAAAGCTATGGAGAGGATCATAATGGAGCTCATAAACAAAGATATAGGGGACTTGCAGACATTGGACCCGACCCAGTTTGGCTTTGTCAAGGGAAGATCATGCCTTTTGAACTTGGTCGACTTCTTGAAATAGTCACCAAGGCCATTGATGAGGAAAGGCAGTCCATACAGCCTACCTTGACCTTGCAAGGCTTCGACACAATACCCCACTCGGGTATTGTAGAAAAACTTACCAGCTTAAATGTAAACCCATATGTCACAAGATGGGTTGCAAACTGGCTTAAGGACAGAACCCACAGGGTTAGAGTTGCTGGCGCTGTGTCAGACTCCAAGCCGGTCACAAGTGGTGTCCCACAGGGCTCGGTCCTTGGCCCCTATTGTTTGGCATCTACTTCTCAGAAGTACAGGCCAACATGGGAGGACTTTGGCTGACAAAGTTTGCAGATGACTGCAAACTGGGCGCCATAGTGGAAAGTGCATCGGACACTGATATCCTTCAGAAGGGACTCACGGAAACAGATAGCTGGTGCCAGAGCCATGGCCTGAAGTTAAACGCCAAAAATGTATAGTCATACCCTTCGGGAAAAACAAGGTAACCCCAAGCTACCATATAGGTGGCAATCCACTAAGCACAGAAGAGGTTATCAGGGACCTGGGGACCCAGGTTGACAGTGGCCTTTCTTTTGACACTCACATTGCTAAAGTGGTTAGAAAGACCTTCTACATTGCCCACCTGATCATGAAGGGATTCACATCCAGATCTAGTGAGGTCATTGTTCCCCTGTACTCTTCACTTATCAGACCAATGATCGAGTACAATGCCCCATTCGGGATGTATCTCACCCGACATCTGCAGCAATTGGAGAGACCCCAAAAGTTCCTCACCAAAAGGATAAAGGGACTCCAAAATCTGTCATATGCTGCCAGATTGAAGAAACTCCAGCTCTATTCAGTCGCATACCGTCTGCTCAGAGGTGACATGTGCCTGACATACAAGGCCATGTCCAACCCGGAATTAATGGACATGCTCCACCTCAAAAAATCCAAATCCACCAAAACCACTAGAGCAAGCGACTTAAACCTTAGCACGGATATAAATAGGACGTGCTGGAGGGATAGATTTATCACTCAGAGACTCCCTATGCTGTGGAATAAAATCCCGGTCCATGTGAGGCAGAGCACCTCGCTGACTCTGTTCAAGAGAAATCTAGACCTGTGGATGGGAGATCGTAGGTTTACCCGGGGAATCATCTCTGGGTCACTGCTGGACAGAGGCACAACAAACTAATGGGCACAGTATTTTTTCATATAAGGGGTGGCGTAAGCCACAATAATTTGGGCTAGGCTTATAAATGCCTTAGGGCAGATAGCCTAGTATAAACCTATGAACCTATGAACCTATATGAACCTATATACTACTGGGCTACCTGCTAGCATTGTTAAGCACTGCGCCGTGCCATACAAACACACTTAAACAGACCCAGACATAAATAATTAATTACATCTCATTTCTATTTTCATGTCTAGCAACTGTCAGCTATGTATATATGAGCACTGCTCAGCTCTGCAGTGCTCTGTGCTACACAAACAACAATTTAAAAAAAAAAAAAAAAAAAAATGTAAAATAAGGAAAATACATAATTATGATAATTATTGACACCTGGATTCTGATTGTGGTGGTGGTGCTGCGGTAGCGTTGTCGCCTCACAGTTAGATGTTGCCCGTTCGATTCTCAGTTAGAGCGTCTTCTGTGTGTCAACATGTGTGAATGGGCGTTCCTTGTATGGACAAGAATGGGCGTTCCTTGTATGGACAAGAAATACATACAGCTCTGCTGCAATGGTTATGATAACACAATCCTGCTGTACACCATTTTGCTTCCTGTTATTGATATTGCTTACTGTTTATTGCAATACAGTTGTTATTGTTCATTTAATGCACTACAGCTCTAATTGCTCATTTATTGCACTACAGTTTTTATTGTGTATACTTTATTGCAGTAAATGCTTTACTCTTTCTTGCTTATTGCACTACAGTTAGCATAATAAATTCATACATCCCACACTCATGGCACAACCTGGCCAGGCACTCGGCATTGAACTCAACATTGCAAGCCCTCTCAGCTGCAGCTGTTGGGAAAGAAGCACACC
Source organism: Protopterus annectens (assembly GCF_019279795.1). Classification (NCBI taxonomy): domain Eukaryota; kingdom Metazoa; phylum Chordata; order Ceratodontiformes; family Protopteridae; genus Protopterus; species Protopterus annectens. The sequence continues at coordinate 1,064,930,063 of NC_056725.1, read as the reverse complement.
ATTATGCATAGCAGTTCTGCAGACATTCAGCTTGCTTATTGGTAAAACAGTGGAAAACATACTTACATATTTGTGGAGCATTCCCAGCTCTGGCTTCTTGGACCCAGGTGTCCAAGCTTCCCCTCTTTCACTTCTTCAGGTCATCATAATGGTGATGATACTGCTCACCTGTGCAGGGGACACCAATAACACTGGTGATTTCTCTGGCCAACTGGTCCCAGGCCTCCGCCTTACACTCTGAGCCCTAGAAACTGCCCTGCAGCAGCCTTGGTTTATGACATTTTACCAGGAGCCCAACAAAGACTCTGAACTCCTGAACACCCCATCCCTGTGCCAAAAACATACACCTTCACCAGCACCACCACCCATATCGCCAGTTGATCAAATTCCAAAGACTGTTGCAGAATTCCCACCTATTGCACATAATATAGGCTGTGTTCATGCCCTTACACATCACTGAACAACATTCAAAAAAGCATTGCATTGCTTAGCATCATGCATACCAGCTAAGTGCAGCTAAACTGTGCAAAAACTCACACAACCAAGGTTTTAGCTAAGCTTAGCACTGCACAAAAGTAGCCATTAGCATGTTTAAGCAGTGTTCAGCACAGTGCAGCATTGCCATATTTCACAAATGTGTTTTTAAAATTAAACATATATAATAAATTAATGTACAGACATCATATTTATTTATTTATTTATTTGTTTAAGTTTGATGACCAGGGAAGTCCACTGGGCCATAAAGAGCCCATTTGCAGTGGAGGCCTGAGGAGAAAAGCTCCAAATATTGCAAGTTATGTATTACATGTAACAAAAGAATAACAAATATTTGTACAGAACAATTAAAACATTTACAGAAATATAATACATTATGTAATAAGCTTTTAGAGAGTTAACATTTAAACAGAAGGTTACTAGCCCTTTGGAGGTTGGGTAAACTGAATATTTGCAGGAAAAGACATTTTTGTCAAATAAGCTCTTTGTAAGTAAATATTAAACAAGTAGCTACTAGCCCTTTGCAGGTTAGGTGGACCATTTTGCATGGAGAGAGAGTACCAGAAAATTTCTATCATAAATAATCGTAACAATCAGAAATTATCATTGGTACTGACCTGAACTCAGGACCTACTAAGCATTAAGCTGGATCTCTACCCATTTATCTATTTGGATGTTATGAAAACTAGTATACCTTCACATATACTACTGGGCTACCTGCTAGCATTGTTAAGCACTGCGCCGTGCCATACAAACACACTTAAACAGACCCAGACATAAATAATTAATTACATCTCATTTCTATTTTCATGTCTAGCAACTGTCAGCTATGTATATATGAGCACTGCTCAGCTCTGCAGTGCTCTGTGCTACACAAACAACAATTTAAAAAAAAAAAATGCTGCAATGGTTATGATAACACAATCCTGCTGTACACCATTTTGCTTCCTGTTATTGATATTGCTTACTGTTTATTGCAATACAGTTGTTATTGTTCATTTAATGCACTACAGCTCTAATTGCTCATTTATTGCACTACAGTTTTTATTGTGTATACTTTATTGCAGTAAATGCTTTACTCTTTCTTGCTTATTGCACTACAGTTAGCATAATAAATTCATACATCCCACACTCATGGCACAACCTGGCCAGGCACTCGGCATTGAACTCAACATTGCAAGCCCTCTCAGCTGCAGCTGTTGGGAAAGAAGCACACCATTATGCATAGCAGTTCTGCAGACATTCAGCTTGCTTATTGGTAAAACAGTGGAAAACATACTTACATATTTGTGGAGCATTCCCAGCTCTGGCTTCTTGGACCCAGGTGTCCAAGCTTCCCCTCTTTCACTTCTTCAGGTCATCATAATGGTGATGATACTGCTCACCTGTGCAGGGGACACCAATAACACTGGTGATTTCTCTGGCCAACTGGTCCCAGGCCTCCGCCTTACACTCTGAGCCCTAGAAACTGCCCTGCAGCAGCCTTGGTTTATGACATTTTACCAGGAGCCCAACAAAGACTCTGAACTCCTGAACACCCCATCCCTGTGCCAAAAACATACACCTTCACCAGCACCACCACCCATATCGCCAGTTGATCAAATTCCAAAGACTGTTGCAGAATTCCCACCTATTGCACATAATATAGGCTGTGTTCATGCCCTTACACATCACTGAACAACATTCAAAAAAGCATTGCCTTGCTTAGCATCATGCATACCAGCTAAGTGCAGCTAAACTGTGCAAAAACTCACACAACCAAGGTTTTAGCTAAGCTTAGCACTGCACAAAAGTAGCCATTAGCATGTTTAAGCAGTGTTCAGCACAGTGCAGCATTGCCATATTTCACAAATGTGTTTTTAAAATTAAACATATATAATAAATTAATGTACAGACATCATATTTATTTATTTATTTATTTGTTTAAGTTTGATGACCAGGGAAGTCCACTGGGCCATAAAGAGCCCATTTGCAGTGGAGGCCTGAGGAGAAAAGCTCCAAATATTGCAAGTTATGTATTACATGTAACAAAAGAATAACAAATATTTGTACAGAACAATTAAAACATTTACAGAAATATAATACATTATGTAATAAGCTTTTAGAGAGTTAACATTTAAACAGAAGGTTACTAGCCCTTTGGAGGTTGGGTAAACTGAATATTTGCAGGAAAAGACATTTTTGTCAAATAAGCTCTTTGTAAGTAAATATTAAACAAGTAGCTACTAGCCCTTTGCAGGTTAGGTGGACCATTTTGCATGGAGAGAGAGTACCAGAAAATTTCTATCATAAATAATCGTAACAATCAGAAATTATCATTGGTACTGACCTGAACTCAGGACCTACTAAGCATTAAGCTGGATCTCTACCCATTTATCTATTTGGATGTTATGAAAACTAGTATACCTTCACATATACTACTGTGCTACCTGCTAGCATTGTTAAGCACTGCGCCGTGCCATACAAACACACTTAAACAGACCCAGACATAAATAATTAATTACATCTCATTTCTATTTTCATGTCTAGCAACTGTCAGCTATGTATATATGAGCACTGCTCAGCTCTGCAGTGCTCTGTGCTACACAAACAACAATTTAAAAAAAAAAAAAAAAAAAAATGTAAAATAAGGAAAATACATAATTATGATAATTATTGACACCTGGATTCTGATTGTGGTGGTGGTGCTGCGGTAGCGTTGTCGCCTCACAGTTAGATGTTGCCCGTTCGATTCTCAGTTAGAGCGTCTTCTGTGTGTCAACATGTGTGAATGGGCGTTCCTTCATTGAAGGTTGTGCATTAGGCCTGGCAAGCCAGCATGTAAAAACTCTACTGCCAATCATTGGCGGACCGGAGTTCCGCTGTGGCGACCCCTAACTGGGAAAAGCCGAAAGACAGTTTTAATGACACCTGGGTTCTACTTTTAGATGTCTGGTAGGTGTTAGCTGTCTATATGTGAGCACAGCTTGGCATTCCTGTACTCTGTGCATGCGAACATACAAAAAATGGAAAAAAAAATAAAATAAAATAGTACTCATTTGACCTACTTCGCATTTCAACAGTAGCAGGAAGCAGTACAGGGAGCCTCATCCTGTATGCATACATAACCACAGGTAGCTTCTACACTTCTCCCTACTCCGATTCAGTATCCCTGTTCCTATGCTCTCCTTCGCCAGTGTGCCATCATTAATATGCATGTACATGGATACATTCTGTTTAAGCTCTACACGGTGCCTACACAGATGTTATTAAATCCTGGGGTATTATTATTACTGCTCTGAATATGAAAAGGATTAATGCTTTGGTGACTACCTGTGTAGGTCCTGCAATTTATTCTTGAATGACCTTGGTGTAAGTTTACAGTGTAGGTACTTCTGAATATTAATTTTTTTGTAGTACTTAAGCCTTGAAACCTACAGTGCATAGAACAGATTGCAGCTTACTTGAATATCTTGCTAAAGCTTTTTATATGAGGATGCTTGCTTCTGACACTGCCCAACACTGGAAGTCAGCTATAATAAGCTGGATGAGCAATCCATAATGTGTTTTCAAACACTTTTTACTTATATTCATATCATCCTCAGGTTGCAAGATGTATAAATGACTGCAATCTGAGAATCTGAAATGAGACATCAATAAATACATTGCTAAGCTGTACCTATATATAACCACCCACGTCCAACTATTTTAAACAGCTTTGCTTTTCATTTTTGCTGCTATCTTTTGAATATTAATGAATTTCCTTAAGTCACAAAGTCTGTGAAAGTTCATATAATAATATTGAGCTGTCTGTCTTTTTTTATTCTTGTTAAAGTCATTTTCTGCAGCTAGTCTGACAAGAGTCAGCATGCAATTTATTTTTTATCCAGTCCTTATAGACTGGGTTACATCCATTAATAATGAAAGAGGGATCACTAAAGATATGGATTTCCTTTATAATCTAGTAATCTGGGGCAAGGTTTTAAAGACTTGGTATTGCATAAAGCAGCACAGAATAGAAATGAAGCAAGATTGATTGCTTAGAAATCGAATGCACTGTAAACAGATAATGTACGTGAAATAGTCAAGAGTGGAAGCTACAGCTTCAGAAAAGTTAACTAGTAATTTTCGACGATGTATTCAGAAAACTCATTAGGCCAGTGGTATAAAATAATAACAGATAATGCAACATTTATATATTTGATTGTTACAGTGAAGTAACTTATGGTGTCTGGTGAGATCTGCTGTAAACCTTATTGCTGTTACTTGCCAGCTCCAACTACCTAAAATCACATTTTATTCTTATATGTTAAAACTCAAGTAATGACAGTAGCATGTTGCATATTGCTAAAATGGGAGAGTTGCTCAGAAAATAGATCTTCGGAATCAAAATGTAGTACATCTAGTCAGATGTGTAACTTGGAAAAAGCCATTCTGAGTATAAAGAACTAAAAGCTCTGTGTTTTTGTTTTAATTAATTATAGTTTTACATCATATAAAATACTGCCAGTATTAAACAGATACCCCTTGCAATAAAGTACATAATAACATAATAAGATGGACAAGGAAGATGCCATTTGCTGTATGATAATATTTACCTATGTACATATGTGGCAGAATATGTGATTCCTAGTTATTATTGCTCTCTTTCAATGTCATTGAAGCTGATCATATCTTCAGATCTCTTCTTAGATGTTAGCTAAATAAACTTAGGTCAAGAAAAGGAAGTTTTCCTTTCTTTTTTTTCTTACATGCATCTTTATCCATTAATTTCCCTACATGTTACATTTTAGGATCTGAATATGCATGATGGATGCTAGTTATCATGGCTATTTCCTTATATGAGAACAAGATACAATCTGTCCCACAATACCCCATGTCAGTGTTTTAGACTACAGTTAACTCGCAGATGAGGGTACACACAGGAGCAGATATGCAGCAGTATTTTAGATTGCAGTTAAATCTTAGATGAGTGTAGACACAGGAGAAGATCTGCAGTGGTGGTGTACCTGTAGTGCATTTTGAATGAAAAATGTTTAGACGTTCATGTAGGTAGTATATATAGTGTATATAGTACACACACACACACACACACACACACACACACACACATATATATATATATATATATATATATATATATATATATATACATTATCTTACCTGATTTTATTTTTTAGTGTTTAGATGGTTTATTTTTATTTTTATTTATGCTTATGGATTCAGCAGATTTAGTTTTGTCTTGTATGACATCTTCCAATAGAAAATGTTCAATCTGTTTTTCCCATCATCCACCTGGAACAATAGATAGCTACAAATTGCAGACTTTCTTTTAATAGGTCTAATATTAAATTTATTTACCAGATCCTAAGGGGCCTTCCTTTGCCAAATACAAGAAAATGTTCCAACATAGACTATATAACTTAAAACTTCATGTAGCTTTCAATCAGGACATTCATATGAAGTCGGCATTTTGGAAAATATGACTAAAAGTGGTTCAGTCATATTTTTTGCCTCAGGCAACAGTGATAATTCCCAAATAGTAGTGATAATTGTGAAATAATCATTTAATTCACAAATAACTAAAGTCAACTATGATAAATAGGGAAAATTCACCTTTACAGAATGCAACATCACAGTTTCATAAACTGATTATAGTTTCTTCACTTTATGGTCATTGACACTTGAACCCCAAATTTCTACAGAAATTAAAAAGAAGACAAAATTAATTTATTTAGCAGCCAAATAATTTTCCTGGCAAGGGACTAGACCATCACTTTTAATCTGAGTTCAGATAGACACAAATTCACAATAAAATTAAATCTGATGAGCTTTTTTTCATGCGAAAATAAAGACTGGAATGAGGAGATTTCATACTCTCAGACCAAAATCAGATTGTTAGATGCTTATATCCAAGTTCAGTTTGATAAAACAATAAGCTGGAAGCAATCACAAACACTTAAGACAAAACAGTAGCTATACACTTTGTCTTATAATGAACAAGCATGTTTGCTAGATATGTATACAGGAGCAAAATGCACTTAATAATACTACAGAGTATTTTAAATTTTTATAAGTGAAAACTGAGAGGGGACTTTAATAAAGCCTACATGTTTTTCCATATAGGCATCTCACAGCGCTGCTTACATGGCTGTGAACATTTTCAGATTCCGTAAGTTCTGCAGAGAAGTTTGCATGCACGCGCCAACACAGAAACGTCAGTGGCATACAAATTGCCTCATAAGCAGGTGAATGTCATAAAAATGAGGCAGGTAGAGTAATCCAGCAAGCAGATAGGCATCTGTTAAGACCCCATGTCAGTGTTTGTAGTGTACACAGAAAAATTCCATGTACAGGAGTGTAGACAGGCACAAGGGGTTGTAAAAATGTAGGTATTTGAGCAGAAATGTCATATCACATACACATATGAGTAGACTATTATCCTGTATGTTGGAAAAATTAAAGGATATGAGTTATATTTTTTTAATAATCTGGACATTTTTGTGCAGCACACCTCAGTGCGCAAACATGCTTTATAGGAAAAAAATTGGAAAAAAATGAATATTATGTGGCAGAAATGTATAACAGGACCTTCCATGATGTCCCTACAATGGTGGATTGGTGCTGTTCCTAACGTGGTAGGGATATGAAGCATGTAGTTTTCAGGCTGTGAGCATGAATACCTATGCAAATAAGGTTACCGAATAGCAGAAAGGAGTAATCATGTTCACATATCCCCTTTGTGTAGGCTTAGACCCATGTTGCTGTTTACACAGGATGTAGCTGACACCAGGGGAGTGTGTGTACTGATGTCTAAGCTCATTTCAGCTTAGGTGTACATGTTTTACATGGTGCACTGCTTGACTGAATGTGTCCCTTCAGGGGGGAAGGTTGTCTACTAACTTCTAAGCTTTGTTTACCTTCCGTGTGCGTGTCTGCATGACACACCACCATGCTGGGTGTGTTTGAAAAAAAATTATTTAATTAGTTTTGGCCATTGTTTAAGCTACAATAGGACCATTAAATTATGTTAATTATATTGTAGGCAGGTGGAATGCATCATAGTTGCTCAATCACACATTCTGCACCTACAGCAGAGCTCTATATAGTACGCATACACCCAACATTCAGATTTTTCCCCAATAGTCTGGACCATTGGAGTAGAAACTTGGGAATTTTAACTGAGAGAATGCTAGGCATTGCTGCAGGTCTGCTACATCAGTGTGTGCTAGATGCTGAAGTCAATGCTGCTGCTGCTGCTGACAATAGGCCTAGGCATAGAAGGAAAAGAGTGTTCAGGCCCAGGGTAACCCTCCAGGAGCTACATGAGCTGAAGATTGTAGAGCGCTACAGAGTGGACAGGGACATCCTACAAGAACTCACTGAGCTCTGGCGCCCTCAACTTAGAGCCAGAGCTAACAGAGAGAAACCCATCCCAGTGGAAACAAAAGTATGTGTAGCCCTTAGGCTACTAGCTACAGGTACTTTCCAAAGACCAACTGGGGAAATGATGGGGGTCTCAGGCATTTGCATCCAGGGTACTCCACCAGTTCCTGAATGCCATGCTACCACATGCCAAAAATGACATTTCTTTTCCCCTCACCGCTGATGTGAGGGCCATCAATATGCAACACTTCTACTGTTTAGAACACTACCCTGAAGTACTGGGTGGCATAGATTGCACTCATGTACACATCAAGGCACCACCTGGTGAGGAGAGTAGAATCTACATCAACCGCAAAGGGTACCACTCCATTAACTGCTATGTCATGTGCAATGCCCAGGGGATTATCATGAATGTGTGCTAGCTGCCCTGGCAGTTATCATGACTCCCATATCTGGCACACAGCACAGCTGTACCAGATGTTTGCTAGGGGGACACCCCACATGGCCATTTACTGGAGGATGCTAGCTATGCCATGAAACCGTGGATAATGACACCCTTCAGAAATGCACACACACCCACAGAAGAACACCATAATGAGGCACATCCACAAACTAGGAACATCATAGAGCATGTGTTTGGGCTTCTGAAGTCACAGTTCCAGTGTCTCCATATATCTGATGGAGTCCTGCAGTACTCTTCAGCCACATGTGCACAGATGTTCACAGTATATGCCATGCTACACAATATGATCCTGCAGAAACAGCTGCAGCAGGATCAGCACAGGGAAGGGATATGCAGCTCTCCATCACTGCCAATGTCACCACAGCCACACTCACAAGAATACTAGGAGGAGGAACACCCTGATGGTTTCCCTGTAGGCACATGTAGGCATGCCCAGTTTGCTCTGGCTTTGGCTGAGAGACAGTGCATAGCACATTCACTGACACCTCACTCCTACTCACACACATATATTAACAGTGATGCCAGGCAACCCACATGACCTCTACCTATCCATGTATTGGTTGTGTACTGCTTGATTCAGACAGAGTCATCTCGGAACTACAGTTCTGTCAACTGCTGCATTTGCAAGGTAAGTCTCTTATCTACACACTACTTGTAAGGATTACTATAATATGGTATTGTATGTATGGATCTGCTGGATGTATGCAAGGAAATATAGTGGGCTATTTGGACAGAAGTAACATCCACATTGGATTACAGATACCCGGTCCACTAGTACGTGTTCCTTAATATTCACTAAACCTCATGCATGGAATATACACTACATCAGTCAAGGGGGATGTTAAACAGTGGGGTCACATGATTATTTGGACCATTGTCCATCACAGCAAAACATGTGGTGTTATTTCCCCACACCCAACACAGCAGTTTTCACATATAACTGCTTTAACATTAAAAGTCATCAATGGTATATCAGCAGGCCAGGCAGTCTCAGGGTGGTAACACAGAAATTGACCACACATAGTATGTCTCACAGAACACAGGAATAACAATGTACATATGTATGCTGTTTATTGTGTGATGAATGATTTCTCTCTGCATGGTAGCTTGTATGGCTCAGTGGACTAGGGAAATTAGCATGGGTGATGGTGCTGTTGGTTCAGATCTGGAAGTATTCACATCTTTTGCATGTGAGGTAGTATTATGTTTGTATTTTCACAGACTGTCAGTCTGTGTGTGGTGTAACATTACTAACCTCTGTCACATATTACTTGTATTAGACAGCTGGAGAATGCCATGGACATTTTGAGTGAAGTGCAGTACTGCAGAAACAGGGACAAACTTCAGTTTTCCTAACACATAAAATCCTGAACTGGAGTACTGGTAGCTGTGGGCTGGAGTCACATTATAAGTACTGACAGTCCGACTGGGCAACCCCATACAGTTAGTTAAAATTAATGCAATTATGTTGCCCTGTCATAAAAATGACCTGTTATATATAGATATATGGGTCTACTTCACTTGACCTAAATTTCATTTGACTGACACCGATTTGACTGACACCCAGTTGCCCTAAATTTCATGACCTAAAACTCATTTGACTGACTCCCACTTCACCGATAGCTTACAATGCTGAATTTCAACACACTAAATCTTAAACCATAGGCAAGCACTCTAAGAACGCCAATAACTAACCCTTTCTAGAACTTAAAAACTACTTACCCTCTTAACAGAAACGGGACAATGTACAACCAAACTAGATGGGGGGCTATTCCCCCCACAGTCCCCAATTTGGGGGGCTGTGCCCCCCATTATATATACTAACTCCAGTATCGCACTACAGTGGGGAAAAGGGCGTATACCTTTAACTTGCCTTACAGTACTCTACACGCTGCCACTACTGCTGGGAATGCACAAAACATTCGCCAAATTACTTTAGATACTTCCCATAAAAATGTAAATAGAAAAACCTACATTTAGAAACACTACAACATTACTTTCTACATGACTATCACAATTCTAACAGTCAGAACTATAAGTTACAGTAATTCTTTTTATCACAAACAAGTCACAGGTGAAGGAAAACCCACAACAAGTCTATGCCTTACATGCCGGTGAAATGGAAGTCAGTCAAATGTGTTTTAGGTCAAATGAAATTTAGGTCAATTGGGTGTTGGTCAAAAGGGTGTCAGTCAAATGTAATTTAGGTCAAGTGAAGTAGACCCAGATATACTTACATATCTAGTATACATATCCGTCTGTCTCTATCTCTCACATACATAGCATATCTATCTCTATATGTATTTTCAAATAAATGTATACCTATATATATATATATATATATATATATATATATATATATATATAGCTATATATTTTATATATATATATATATATATATATATATATATATATATATATATATATATAAACACACATCTCAGTCTCTCCCCATATATCTAGATAACACATATACATATCATACACACACAGCTACATTTATATATACTTTCCTGTTACGTAACTAAATATTGGGGCTATGTTAAATAAAAGAATGCTTAAAATGTCGAGTACAACATACTCGAACACTTTTAAGCAAACATTTATTTAATTGGTAGCCCAGAATGTCAGAAAATGGAGTTCTGAAATGTTTCTGTTAGCCAGCACTGACATATGTGACGTATTACGCCATGTCAGCTACTGCTAACGGCACCGTATGGTGCAGAAAGGGAGAACTTCCATTTTCTGCACTGAAGTGTGGTCTCGGAGTTGGTATATATAAGTAAGGGGGTGGGGGGTGGAGCCCCTCACATGGGGGTGCAGGGGGGCTTGCCCACCTGCTTGCAACATTATGGTATGTTGTTCTAATTTTTTTTTTTTTTTTTTTTACGATCTATTGGAAGTTGCTTTTAGTTGGTGTAGTGTTGTATAGACCTTGGGAGGGGTGGGTGGCCACACAAAACATTTTGGAATTGTGTTTTGTGACATTTTGGACTCTCAGTTAAATAAACGTTCGCTTAAAAGTGTTTGAGTATGTTGTACTCGACATTTAAGTGTTCGTTTATTTAATATAGACCCTAAATATCTGTGTGGATGTCTGTATTGTCCCACATACCCCAATAATGGTGAGTAAAGCTGATCTATCACACAACTATAATGTTGTTCAAAGGATCCAAAGTAACGGACAGCAGTACATAATGCACGTACCTACAGACCCCTGTGCATGCTGGATGTTACCACATAGACAGCAATAGGTGAGCATGTGGTGTATTGTATAATATTGTCTACACACGCATGGACATGGCACATTGTTCCTGACCACAGGCTTGCCCATGCAAGTGCAAACAGACACATATGGAAATATTGGTAACTGTAGACAAATAGCTAGTATAATAACAGCTATCACACTGCTAAGATACTAGATGTAGCTAACAGTATGAATCAGTATCACACTGCAGGCCACAGATGCTGTTCAACACAAGCCTAATTTCTGTAATCCACAAGTAGTTTGCCTGCAATCACATACAAAACAGATATCAGCCATGGTGCATGCAATAAGTACTGTGATCTCTGGTTCATAAAACTAGAGAAATAGGGGGTATAATCTTACTCGAGGGCACTTTGAGTGCACGTGTGTGTGTGTGTGTGTGTGTGTGTGTGTGTGTGTGTGTGTGTGTGTGTGTGTGTGTGTGTGTTTGTGTATGTGTGCTTGTGTGAGGGTATATATATATATATATATATATATATATATATATATATATATATATATATATATATATATATCCCTGCAAAACAACTGAGAATCCCTCAGTGGCTATCAAACTGAAATGGTTATGCACTTTTTGTCCCTCTAAGTTGCTGCTGTTTTCCAAACTGCCCTCTTCTACAAGGCCTGATGATGTCATTGACCTTAACACTATCAGTTGGCTTTGTAATGTTAGCCTTAAGCCATGGTGTGTACAAAAAGTAGTGTGATCTATAGTGTGTAACACTAGATAGGTAGGGGTTCTAATCTCACTCCAGGATACTTGGGATGTGTCTGTGTATGTCACTATGGCATATATATGATTACTTCAGTAAAACAGACAGTGGCAGGGTTTTACAGCATTTATTTGTAGCAGCTGACTTGGCCCTCCAAATACCTGACCACAACAAGACCTGCTGGTAACACCAAGCATAATATGTCCTAAACTGATAGTACTAGCAGACATGAGGTATATTGCGTGCATCACTTACTGTGACCTGTAGTGTGTGCCATTACATAGGTAAGTGTTCTAATCTACATGCAGCCAACTTGCACTATGTGTGTCCTGTAAGCAATAATTGGAAGTGGTGCTATCCACAATGTAGCCATGTTTGTGTGTGGCTGTTACAGCATTTTGCATCAGCTTATGGAACCACAGGACATTTGAACTTCACTAGCATAATGGCCATGCTGCCTTCACAATGCTAGACAAGTTTGTATCCTTATTGACATGATCAGCACATATTGCTCCAGTCCAAGAGGGACACAGGGAGAAACCCCGTAGTGAAATGATGGTCGCACAACCAGTCATAAAGATGGCATGTACTGAGGTGCACTGAGGTGCTTTGCATGCCATTAGGCAGGGTTGTGTTTCAAAGGTGTGTTAAAGTCTGCTAGACAAATCTTTCCCACCAGCATGGCGTGTATTACTAACGTCACATAGTAGGTTAATGACCTCAGAGGGATTAATCCACCTACCATGCCACCTAAAGATATGCAGCATTTACAGTAAAGCAGGGTAACACATTGGCCCTTATGTAAGGCAGAGATGACCTCTGAGTACTCTATATGTCACATGCAGCAATGACACATATTTCAGACGATCCCCATTCAACATATACTGAAAATGTGAAGTTCCTGCGTGAGGGGACCATACTGTTGTGTGCAATTGCCAGTACTGCTTGGAAAGGTACGTTACCAAATGGTCATTGCACTCAGATATTGGCATGCTGAAGGAGGCTATGAGTATGTCACTTATTGGTGCCTGTGTCCTCAGCTATGACATATGATTCCTGCCAAACTGCTATGGAGACATGGTGATCTCAGGCACATTAAGTGTAAACCTGTGTGGCCAGGGCTGTGTGCCCAATTCTTTCACCCCTGAGTATGTACATCACATATTGTGACTGATGTGCTACTTACCAGGTACATAGGTGTTACTGATGGAAATGATGTTACATATATATTTGCATGGAGTTTATGGCCATTAGAATGTCAACAGGCATTTGTTCATCAATACTCTTACAGGATATTGACATAACTCACAGATTCTATGAGTGCTCAAAATTTGCAGGTATCAGCCACCATTGTTAGCCACAGACATGCAATAGACATGCAATACTCACTTCTGTCATGGGTGAATGGATTTCAAGCAGTAGAGGACCCAGGACTGAGCCCTGTTGAACATTGTTGGCTACAGATCAGCTATTGGTGGTGGATGTCCCTATGTTCAGTATGTGTGCCATCAATGGGTCACTTAGTCACCCCTACAATTACAGTACCGTGGATGCTTAAGTGAATGCTTTGTAAATGATGCCTGAGTGGAGGATATAGTCAGACAGCTTGGTTCAGTCCAGAGAATTGTATGCCCTGATGTCCCCTCACCCAGGTCCATGTTGCTGCCTCAGAAATGTCCAACATGTGTAACAGTCATGATCACCCCATCACACATCCAAACTGTGTACAGTCAACTGTGTGTAGATCACATATATGTGTACTGATTAGCTCCATGATGATTGCCCCTACAGCCATACAGATTTGGATACTCACACAAAGAAGTCTATAGTTATGTTGGTCAGTGGATGCAGCACCTCTGTGCAAGGGTATAACCGTTGCTCTTGTCGACTCAGCTGGAGTGCATCCAGTGCTTTCAGTATGATCGCAAGGTGCTCCCAATGGTGTTAGTAATCCTTGTCAGATCCCATGTAGGATGCATCCTGAGATGCTACCATGTCCAATAGATGCTGTGTATCCTCCATAGAGAGGCCCATTACAACCTGCTCTGTAGATATGGAAGTTGTGGGACAGGTAGTAGGAATGTCATGTGTCACATGTGGTGGCAACAGGGGATTGACGCTGATACAGAGTGTGTGGGACTGTAGGTTAGCTTTGAGTACAGACCCATTAAATGTGGCATCAGTATGTATGAGTCCATGGACAATTTGGACATTACCTTTTAGGTTACACATGTAACTACACTGTGCGTTGTGGTTCTGCTATGTGTGGTTGGCTACGTATGTCACTTGGTGTATCTACACAACATCACAGCAACACAGTACTTCTTTTAGCTGAGGAGGTTGTACCTCCATGTAACGGGGTCACCCTCACATCAACTGTCACACAGCAATGTCCATCTCTTATTGTACAGCCTGCTAATGATAGTTGTCCACCAGTCAGGTTTGCTGTGCCATGAGAAGTCTGTGTACCTTCTGTCATGCACATCCAAGTTCACACAGTTGTAATGCCACTGGCATAATGCATGGGTGTACAGGTCTACATACTGGCCTGTCCCATCTGAGGGTGGAGGTTCAGTCAAGCTATGTCAATTATACCGCAGGCGGTAGTAAATGGCATAATTGAAATACATGTCTGTATAGTCTGCAAGGGGGGATTAGTGCTGTTAGTTCTAATGAGACTAATCTATGGCCAGATCCCAATAGGGAGGACCTCACATTGGGGGCTGCAGTGGTCACCCATATTGGTAAACACATAATGCAGTTCATTGGTTCCCAGTGTGGGGATGTCACGGCACTGCTCCAGGGCATTGTAGTAAAGGACCTGGACTAACCTTTGGGCAAGTGAGCTGCAGCACAATGAAGCAATACAGTTGGTGGTCACTTAATGACACCCCAAAACCATGGTGTAATGATATATCTTGAAACAAACATATACATACAAGTAAGCACAATGGGTGTCAGGACTCATGCAGCTGCTCTTGTAATCAGCTAATGCTTGATTATGTGCCCATCCATTTGTGAATGGCACCTGCAGTGTCTCCAGGAAATCACAGTCTTTCACAAAATCTAGATGTGTATCTATCCTTAAAGAGTATGTATACACCACCTGCATTACTTACAACACTGTCATTTTGAGGTCTGAAGATGTGGATGGATGTGTATTCCTTGACTGCACACATGTATGCATAATCCAGGGTGGGGACACCTTCCACACAGTGGGGTTCAGTGTTGCCATACCTGGTGTGTAGCATCATAACCATTATGTTGTGTAAATATGGTGTTCTTATTGCCAGCTTTACCCTCAACAGTGCAGCTGATGCAATGTGGGGATGTCAGCAGCCTTGGCTGGTTCACCAAATCCTAGTGGTGTGGGATGAAGACCTTTCACTGGTGAATCACTGATGTCTGTTGATCGAGGCATCCTGGGCAGACATGTAGTAGATCCCCTTACAATGACTCTACACACAAAGGCAATTATTGACTTCCATCAGTCTGTGTGTATGAAGCCATCATCCTAGGTGAGGGTCAGATACAGCTGAAAGCAAAACACATACACGTGAGAGACACAGACTGGCTAAGCTCAGTCATGTGTCTGCATACAGGCCAGTGACATATGTCGCTAGTTGTACATACCTGCATCAACTATGATGGCAACATTATGTTAACCGATATGCCATGATTTGCAGCAATGTGTGGTAAGGCTTATTGTGTCAACCCACACACAGCTATCTGTGATATTTCCCATATGTAGCCACTTCACACAGACATCAATGTGTCTCACGATGTAATCACCTTTGACTAAGAGGTGTGATATTGTGTTTTTGCTTTGGGTGTTTGACTGGTGAGAGAGTGGTGCATGCTGCATTATGTGTACTGTGCACTACAGAGGCAGGATTTTCAGAGGTGTCTGTTGTTTGACAATGTGTCTGGTTAGGAGCTGCACACATGCAGGCATGTGTGATGTGGGTGTAGGTGGTGTAGGATGTGAGCTGTGTAGGTTGGCATAATGTTCATTGCTATATTTAATGACTGCTGTTTGGGACACCATGGCAGCAATGTTTGAAGTACAGTCACGTCTGCCATACATTGTGCTTCTGTGTCATAGGCGTAGAGGGGTGGGAACACTCCCAACATTGCAGCAGCTGGTCCTGCAAAGTTAGGGTCATGCTGCCACACCCTTGGGGTTGACAGCCTGATATATAATGTTTGTATGCACACCATGCTCTGAAGATGTGGATGCCTGTGCATGCATAGAGGACTTTTTCATCTTTGCTGACATTACGTTGGCCTCACAAGCATACAATGCCTGTCAAACAACAAGGCAGCACATTGGTTCTTGAGTGACATGATGTGGGAACACAGACATGCTTCAGGTCATAACTGTACAGTATGCCATGCCTAGGGTATGTGGAAGGTGGACACACATTGGCCAAAGGTTGCCAGTCTACTGCAGTAGGCCTCACAGTCATGTCATGCAAATGTCCACCACTAATGCCTTGAAGGGTAGGATGTAATACTAGCTGTGAAACTGACACATATGATGGCTCACCATCAGTGTGCCAATTGTGTCAGAAAGAGTTGGCATCCATGTCACTGGACATTGTACATCATATAGTGGTGCTACAGCAGTGATCCTACCTCCCCCTTGTCACTTCCCTAGTGACATACCAACAACCCTAGAACAGAAGGCATAAGACATGCAAAAGCCAACTGAGTGCCCAGGTTTCTAATCAAGGCATCTACCTGAAGAAGGGTATGTGAAGCCAACAGAACCTTTCATGATGTGGGACAGCTATGTGGATGAACAAACAGGCTGAGTCCTTCATGTCATCATGGGCTTCATAATAACATTTTGCGTGTGATGACAGAAAACTTATCGGAGCATGGTATCCTATGTGAGAGTGGTGTTGGTGAGACCAGCAGTAGTAGATGCCAGGCACCAGCAATTCTCTGGACTCCCATGCTTAACACAGTCCTTACAAGGTAATTGTGTCCTGCCAGTACACTTCACTTGAGTAGTGGGCAACCTCAGAATACTTGTGTAAAACCCACACCTAACCTTCACATGGTATACATATTACACTTACGTAATGTGTTTGTCTGTGCTCTGTACAGACCTTGGATGACTCACTTCTTGCAGCATGTTATTTGCACAAAGGACAATTAGCATGTAGTGCCAAGCAGTGTCCCCAGGTCTCTGAGTCATGTGACATGAAATGCCATGAAAGGAGTTATTATGGATATGAGCAGTACCACTG
Source organism: Protopterus annectens (assembly GCF_019279795.1). NCBI lineage: Eukaryota > Metazoa > Chordata > Ceratodontiformes > Protopteridae > Protopterus > Protopterus annectens. The sequence continues at coordinate 1,064,912,501 of NC_056725.1, read as the reverse complement.
TCATACAGCTACTGACACTGGACCACACACTGTTTATTTTGCTCAAGGCCAAATCATGCTTACTGACTCTAACTGGCAGACCCCAATTGAGTGTTACACTATGCATTGGATGATGGAAATGAGACTCACTCCACCTACCATGGCCTGACAAGATGTTTGACAATATTAGGCCATCAAGCCTTACTGGAAACTGTGTCAGCTATCTACAGAGTGTTATGTCAGCTGGTGGATAGGTAAGTGTCTGACAGTCATAATCTGGGAAGTTAGAATTGGGGGACCTATGCTGTAATGATAGCACTCACTAGTGGATTTCCCCAGTCACCATTAATGGCATACCCCTTCTAGTCATTCCCTCTCTGCAGTCACAGCCACTGTCAGTGACCTCTGGCTGACTACATTAACAGGTGATTGCATATTAGGAGCTGTCACTGAATCTCACATAGAACCAACAGTTATCCAGGATGGCCTGGGACACTAAATGCCAATGACTGTACAGTACTATCCTTAGAGAAGTCATCCACCCCTGGAAAATATTGTAGTATCCACACACCACACACAAAGTTGAGCCATTACTCATGGAGTTATGGACACAGAGAGAAATGTAGCCTTTGACTGTCACTGGTCGGTAAGATGTGGGGATGCATTAAATTTTGTGCAACATATACAGAAAGGTATGGAATGTAAATCCCAGACTGTCATTGCTATACTGAATGTGGCAATCATCACACCTATCATTCTGTGCAATGGCACCCTTGCAATGTCACTACACAGGCATATCTTACAACTGTAGCAACCACACAGGTTCCATGGTACACCAATACACCGTGTAGATAACATGTCTTATGGAGTCTGTGTCAAGACCGTACATGTGTAGTCTGTCTCCTAAATGCATTGGAGGGGATGTGCATGGCTGTCATACAGAGAGGTATCAGATTCCACTGTGTACCTTCCACGTATGCATGACAGAACTTTTATATGTCAAACCTGTTCTACACATCTACAATGTCATTGTGGTATAAATATTGCATTCTGGAGAGACAGGTATGTAAGACAGTAGACCCTATAGGAAACAGGCACCCCATGCATGTGAAGCACACATCTACTGTGACACACATCATCTGCAGATTACACAATGGGATGCAGAACAAGACAATCATAACTGTTGTCAGACAAATATCTGTACCGGACACACAAAACTTGTTCATGGGTCATCTCCATCACCACAGCTTGTAGATGTGTTAGATCCCAACACCCTAATGACACTTATCAAGGGTATCAGACCTTTTCACAGATTAGGGATGCCTGAGTACACTGAATGACCACATTGTCCTTGTTAGCCTGTTATACACGTATAAATCTATGGAGCCTTGCACCTATAGTGTGGAACCTTGCTGAAGACATGTTTTTTCTGCACTGACATTTCATCCTGTGATGTGGTGTCTATGGATTTATTGCCACTGTGTATCCATAGGTGTCCCCAACAGAATCCTGAAGCAGAAACATAAACAGGTCCATGACACACCTTTCATCATACAACATAAGGTACACAAAATGATGTGGCTTACTCATTACAAATGTCACCATACAGTATCTGTCAGTAACCACTACAAGTCGCATGCAAAATCAATGCATTACACAACTACATGTTCATTTATATAGTCACTCTTTGCATCAGAAACATACCATCATTTCCCTGCATCAGTGGCAAGGTTGACAGGGATATGGAGAGGTATCATCACTTGCACAGGGTGTTATGTGGGGGTGCAGGAGGCCTAGGCTGACCCAAAAGGTTGACAACATTTGTGTGAGTCAGGAAGGGAAGCAGATAAGACAGACCATGGAAACATGCTGTGTGTGTCTGTAGGTGACCTGCATTTGACAGTGGTGTGTGACTGTGTGCATATACACAGTCAAGCTCAATGCTAGCCCTACATGTGTGTATGTTGGACAGCTTTGAACCATGCATGGTAGAGCTGACTATTGACTGTCTCCAGCCCCAAACACGGGAACTGGCTCTGCCAGGAGTTGCACTGACACGTTCATTTCCAAGGTCAGACCCGATGCTACTACCTGACGATGACAGTGTCCTCCATGGGAATTCCCAAGACAATGAGCCCATGGCCTGCCATGTTTGGTGTGGGCAGACAGACTCCCCTCTGTAGTACTGGATGTACTGCCACTACAGGAACGTGATTGTGCATGGCCACATGGGGTTTCAGCAGATGGGGTTGCTAACCTACATCCACGATTCTGATGCTCAACTCCAACCAGACATTCCAGCATAGGCACTACGTGATCCAAGACAGACACTGACTCAGCTCACCTTCTATCCACTATATCAGTGAACTGATCCAGGGTGTCAGCAATGTGGTGGAGGCAGTCACGGATGTCAGACTGTGCTGCATCCATAACCCTAAGCATACATCTGGAGTTCCATTCAGAATGTGCCTGTGCATCCATGATGGCCCAAAACATGCATCGAGTGCCTCGTGATCTGACACCTGTAACAGGTGGTGGACAGACAGCAGGCCTCCTACAAGCACCTGCATCAATCTGCCTGTGTGGAACCTCGCCAGCTCTCTGGCTATGGCCAGTTTGTGCACTCACTGGAGCCATAGTTGCTACACATTCCTGTTCAATGTCCCAGCCTCTGACTGTACAATATCTGTGGCCACTGGGAACTGGGTATGTGTCGGCATACTGACTGTGTGCAGTGGCAACGATGGCAGAAGAGAGATGTCAACCTCTGGGACAGAGTCAGCTCGCAAAACCCCCACCTATGCCTCACTGTGGCCACCATTATCATTAAACTCTAAAGAGACACTGACATCAGGTTGTGTAGGGGGCAAACACCACCCCCCAGTCACCTGTGATAAGAAAGGAAACAGCAGTACATTAATACCTGCACTATTATGCTCTGCTGTACTGTGTTGTAATATATGTAACATTCTACACACTGTTGTCATTATTACAGACTTGTTAAAAACCCAGACTCATATAGTAAGGACAAGAGGGCATTACTCTTCTCACTAACCACTGTAGTTAATTGTAAGTAAAAGGTCTTTACACAGCAATCTCATCAGCAACAATGAGGTAAACTGTTGGCATTTGTGAAGACTGCACAGTTGACACATATGACAATCTGTAATGTCCTGACAATACTGTAACATCTATCGTTGTGGTCACACCTACAAGGCATAGGCACGAGTCTAATGTGTACTGTCAGGCAATATGTGTGCAGTTGGAAATCATACAGACAGTACACCAATCCAGGTAGCAAGCCTGGGATGACACTTTAGGGCTTACATTGCTGTAAACCTACATCTATAATAAAACAGTGTTGTGCTTACCAGGAGCAGGACCACAGTCTTGTGCGATGCCTGACAGACCTGTGAAAAGTTGAGAGAGAAGTAATGTCAGTACCATTGCATGTTGCACCACAAGGTGAAACATCCATATATCTCACATTTACAGTTACTACTGTGTTAATTGTTATATTGATCAAAATCTGTGCATGACAGTCAAACTGCAGTTAAACCCTCCCCCAAAACAACAAAGGCCTGACACCCACAAAAGAGTTAGAAAACCCTGACACACTGAATTTTATAGTATTGCAATGCTGATCAAACTAAGCTTACTTGCACAGTCCTCTGCCATGGAAACTGTGGCACCTACATCCATGATGTATGATGTGATTGATGCCTGGCAGTTGTCATGTGTCCCTAGATTTGCCAGGAATTCCTCAGTGGCAGACAGTGGTTGTTCTTCTGCAGGCCCTCCACTGGTGATGCCATGATCCCTGGCTACATCTGCTGCTCTTCTGCATGCAGCATTTATTATGCCTGTTATGCGGTGTTGAACCTGCTCATATGTCTTGCTCTGATGACCTGTGGCATTCAAATCATAGACAAGGTCAGCCCACAATGCTGCCAGCTGTTCTTGGTTTTGCCTCACCCTGGACAGTAGTGATTCATGGTGCTGATGGAGGCCTTCCAGTATTATCTCATTCTCTGCATCCCTGAAAAGTGCATGGCATCTTAGATACATGTTTCCTGAAAGACAATAACATGGCAACACATGCCAGGATCACATACGTTGAAGTACACTATGTAGAGATACAGCAAGTACAAAATGGCTTCCAGTATCTTAGATACATGTTTCCTGAAAGACAATAACATGGCAACACATGCCAGGATCACATATGTTGAAGTACACTATGTAGAGATACAGCAAGTACATAATGGCTTCCAGTATCTACCGCTTGATCACATATGTCGTATTCCACAGTGTGCAAACATAATAAGCATGTGGATACAACTAAGATATTAGTGATAGTCAGGTATTCCCGTGTGTGCCATGACAGATACTGCTGTATGATCATACAGTTGACACTGGTGTCTATTGTAGTGTGTCCTCTAGGGGCAACCCCCCATGATAATATGTCAAAAAAACTGTGCCAAACAAACACCAGTGTACTATTACAAATACTATAAAGGGACACTGCCATGAGACTAGTGTGCCACATTGACTGTAGACATTCTACCTTTGATGTATTGCACATCCTCTGTATGTGTAACAAATCTGGAGATCATTGGCATGTCATTATCACAGTTCTAAAAAAGGCTTAATGCTGTAATCATCAGAACCAAAAAGCTTGTACTCAAAGTCAGCTCTCAAGCATAAAATAAGTTTATTTAAACTCTAAAAAACATATAATAATATCAAATACCCAAATGGTGAAAATACAGGCAGACTGGTTTTGGCTACAAGCATTCATCAATGCATTAAAGAGTACAAGAACAAATCATTTAAATATTCATAATTGGAATATTATTGGTCATTACAGATGCTCATTAAGACCTGGAGCAAATAATGTCCCTAACTTAATAATCCATATAATTTAACATAGAATGTTATCCAGCCTTATCATTAGTGTGTCCCCATATTTTATCAATAATAATAAATGAAAATTTAGCAGAGGTATGTTTAAGAGTGTGTTTATATAGGGCATTTGTTACCTAAGCACATCTAATGTCACTCAAATGCTCAGATATTCTTAACATAAGGGACTGTGAAGTTTGCCCCATTTAAAAAGCCGAGCACGTGTACATTGCCAAATATACAACCCAGTCAGTATTACAATTGCCATGTGTCCAAATATCATAAACACTAGAACTGTTTTTAGAAGTGAAACATGTATCCTTTTTTACATACTTGCAAAAACTACAGTATCCACATAGAAATCAACCAGTCAATTTCTTCCCACCCAGAGTAAGCTATGGTTTATTATCAACAGCAAAAGTTTTCTTATAATGATTAAACCAGCCTGCTATTGTTTTACCCTTCCTATAGGCAAACTGGCATTTAGAAGGTACTAATTTCTTTAATCTATCATCCATAAGTAAAATATCCCAATGCTTCTGCATTAATCCCATCAAAAAAGATGTATTGTTACAATAATTAGTGATAAACCTAATAGGTTGTTTCTTAGAATCATCTTTCACTTGATATTTAAGTAAATATTATCTAAGGACATTTTCCATAGATGTCAAAGCTCATTTAATACTCTACATAGAATAACCTTTATTACTAAATCTCCAGATTAAGTCATGTGTGTTCTTATTGAAATCCTCCATAGATGAACATATTCTTTTAAGCCTCAAAAATAGAGACTTAGGGATGTTGTTAATCATATGCTTAGGATGACAGCTCATGGCATGCAGTGTCATATTAAACTGAGGATATTTCCTATATATAGAACTCTGGAGCATACCATCCACCTTTACTGTAACCTCTACATCCAAAAAGATAATAGCCTTGGAATGATAATTTACAGTAAACTGAATACCTTACTTGTTCTCATTCAAATGTGGAACAAATTCTTGTACAGATACAACATCCGATCACCATACCAACCAGCAGTCATCCAAATAATGATGCCAGATGTCCATAGAACTCTAAAAAATGTTATGAGACTCATCATATATCAATTGTTCCTCAATATAGCCCATAAAATGGTCTGCATATATTGGCACAAATGAAGACCCCATAGCAGTAACTTTTAACTGTAGATAACACTGATTATTAAAATAAAATGCATTTTTAGTAAGAACATGTTCAGTTAAGCATTACAAAAATGTATTAAAACCAGGGCTATATAAAGAGACTTGTGCTAACCTATATTCTAAAGCCAAAAGGCTTGCCCAATGTGGAATATTGGTATATAAAGCAGACATATGCAGCATACATAACAACCAGCCTTCCTCAATTTGCATGTCATTTATTATATTTAAAAATTCTGTTGTATCTTGTATGTACGAATGCACATATTTCAATAGAGGTTTCAGGTACCTACTCAATAAAGCTGAGAGTGGTTCAATCAAAGATCCCTTACCTGAGACTGTCGGTCTTCCTGGAGGCTTATCAAGATTTTTATGAATTAAAATACCGGTCTAGCAGGATTTATTATTATAAGACGATGTACCACTTCCTTGGGAATAATGCCTTCCTCAAAAGCTAGATGCAAAAAGTCATCTATATCCTTCTTAAATATTGCCGTAGGATCCAGATGCTCAAGATGGTAAAATCGATGATCAGATAATTGGCCGATAGCTTCATTATAATACATATCCCAATTAGACACATTCACAGCTCCTCCCTTATCTGCCTTGCTAACAACTATTTGTTTATTCTGGCTTAAATTATATAGAACTTGTCACTGTGCACCTGACAAAAATGTCATAATGAACACTCTTGTTTAAGCCATATAAGAAGTGTAAATCCTTCAGAACCAAGTTTTGAAAAATTGCAACATATTTTTTCATTGGAGGCATAAAGGAGGAGGATCTAAATCTAAAATCTTGGGAATGCAAATTTGTCACTGGTTGTTGATCAAAAAATAGTCTTAAATTCAAAGTTCTACAAAAAGAAATTATGTCCTGTGCAAAAACATATTCGGACACTTAATGATTGGGAATGAAGCCCATACCTTTATTCAACAGTTCACATTCCACTTGTGATAATACCACAATGGAAATATTGTGTACATTGGAATCAACATTTATTTGCATGTCATCATTTGTAATATTGTTGTAAACTTGTGCCCGCGACATTTATGTTTCTGTCCATGCCTTCTAGTTCTCCTAAAGGGGTATTTACATTAACTTTCTTAGATAAGGGGGAGCTGGAGGGTGTAAGCACCTCAGTATCTGTGGCTAAAGAGAATTCGTCTGCAGAGGTATCTGAAGAAACATCTGATTTCTGCAAAATTCATCTTTTCCTCTTATTGTAAAAATTAGTAGCAGAAGGAACCCTATTATTCACAAACTGCACAGATTTCTTCGATTCAAATGCCTTTCCCAAAGAATAATCTTTAGAATCACGTTGAAATTGTTTAATCATCCTGGTCTTCATATCTTTTCAACCAACATTAAACATTTTGATAAAAAATAAATTTGTTCAGAATAAACAGCCTCACTTTTAAATGGCATAGCCCTATCACACAATTCAACAATCTCATTTTTAATATAGATATTTTTCGTTCATAAAAGGAAAAAACATTGACAAAAGCCATCAAGGCAGACTGCTGAGCCTCCTGCCATTGCTGAAGTAGAATGTCATCGATGCCTTTAACAAATGGCTGGATTTTGACACATAATCCTCTAGGTGTAATCTTCTTAATACAGTAAGCTTTAAATAGCTTCATATGGCACACATGCATTCTTAATTCTTTCATAACAACAGATAACCATTGAAAAATATCCACATATGAGGTTGAATCCATCCCATCCATGGATAGATCTGTTCTCCCTTGTAATGGAGATTCAAAAACCTCTAAATCATCCTTATCGGTTCATAGGCCTTCCAAAATATGGACAAGATCCATAATTCAAAAAAAAAATTTTGGACCCCGATGGTATAAATGCACCCCGAATCCTTAAGCAAAGTTAATGCAGAAGACACAAAAATATTCAAACTAAAATACTAATATATCAAAGTATACAGTTCCAATACAACAAATATTGTGGTATTAAGATGTATATTAATTGCAAATAACCTGACAAGATTTCCCCACACTGTTGATGTGACAAAATACTGCAACAACCATAGTGCTTTCAATGATATGTTACATTAATGTTAACAAACACATAAAGTGTATATTAATAACAGTGGAATATTGATGTATTTCTAACAAAAATGACATATGTCAGCAAACATATATTGTTATAATAATGTCCAATATCAAATTGTCTTCAGTTCTAGTCACCCAATACCTCTAAATCTTCAAAAAAGGATACACCAAAAAAAAAAAAAACCCCAAAAAAAACAAATTGAAATATCAGATATACCAAAATACAGAAATGATATTTAACAATAATTGCGATTGAGAATGACAATTAGATAGATGTCCATAAATAATAGTGGCCACCCCAACAAGTGACCTATTCATATATTGTCAAAAGATAAAGAGTGGTAGCAGTTGAACAAACAGTTTTTCAAAATGGAGTGTAATAAAAAACTCCACTTATGCAGCTGTCATAAAATTGTCCTCCAGTTTCATCCACGGAAGTTGGTAAAAAGTTCTAACCGATGTCCATTCCAAACCAGCATCTTCCAAATAATGAGCTATCCACACTAACAATCAGATGGGTATATTCATAAACCATCAATTGAAAACCACTGACCCAATTATTCCATCAAAAGATGAAATTAAGGTAAAAAAGAAATGACACAGTCACCTAGATGTTAACACATTGAAAAACAGAAAATGCACAGTACAATTATAACTTTATCTTGCCATCACCAAACCGCCATTCAGCCAATCAATAAGTATAGGTCCCCCTTTTTTTTCATTATTATAATTCACTTTTAGACACAAATTCACAACAGATGAAAAAACAGAGTACCTATATTTAGTCACTGTTGATAATTTGTATTATATTAAATATTGGTCAGAAACCTGGATTTTCAACTTTAAAAATTTAACGTCCAACATCCACTAGTCGTTATTGACTTCAGAAGTTGAAAAATAAATGGCACACAATTCCCTAGATCTCCATCATGCTAATCTGTTGACCAAAAAAATATAGGCCATTGATTTCCTTGCTTAATCGTAGTATGGCAGTATATTCATCCACTGGCAGCAAAAAAAAAAAAATAAAAGTACTGTTAGAAAAAATGGGCTGTATCTGTTTATCACTGGTGCTGTTAATCCACATGAGTCAAGTAATGGCAAAAAAACTAACTTCAAACTTCCAAATAAAGGAAGAAAAAAATCTGACTGAGTTTGTTGCTTAAAGGGCCCTTTTAATAGATCCGCTCCCCACACATCTAGTGAAAACATCGACCCAATTATTTCTAAAAAATTGTGAAATAAAGGTCAAAAAAATTACACAATCACCTAGATGTCAAAGCGTAAAGGGCAAGAAAGCTGCATAGCACCATCTGGAATGTATCACAGCCAATGTTCAAACTGCAGTTCATACACCGATAATCCATGACATAGTAACTCTTTCCCAAAAAAGGATATTGTAAGTCTGGACACAACACATCACCTCAATCCACAAAAATATGTTTCTTAGTAGATGGCTTACAGATGATACAAACTCCAAACATGGATGTTTCTAACCATATAAGAACCGGGAATCAGCAGGGAGCTGGCAAACCAACAGCTCAGGGAAACTAGGGAACAGTGATGAGCAAACCTAATCCCATGCAAGTATGGAATGGTGCAGGGACAAAAAGCAAAAGGCAATCATCATAAGCAAGTGGTTCAGTCAATTATTCCTTACCTGAGACTATCGGTCTTCCCGGAGGCTTATCAAGATTTTTATGAATTTTAGGCAACATATAAAATACCTGGTTAGTAGGATTTAGTACTATACGATGATGTACCACTTCATTAGAAATAATGCATTCCTCAAAAACTAGATGCAAAAAAATCACTTATATCTTTCTTAAATATCGGTGTAGGATCCAGATGCATAAGTTGGTAAAATTGATAGTCAGATAAGTTGCTGATTATCTTGGATTATTAAGTTAGGGGCATTATTTGCTCCAGGTCTTAATGAGCATCTATATTGACCAATAAGATTTCTGGGATGAATATTTAAATGATTTGTTCTTGTACTCTTTAATGCATTGATGAGGGCTTGTAGCCAAAACTGATTTGCCTGTATTTTCACCATTTGGTTGTTTGATATTATTATATGTTTATTTAGAGTTTAAATAAACTCATATTATGCTTGAGAGCTGACTTGGAGTGCAGGCTTTTTGGTTCTGGTGATTGCCTTTTGCTTTTTGTCCCTGCACTGTTCCATACTTGTGTGGGATTAGGTTTGCTTTTAATGTTGTAATCCCTATTCGCTGTAAGTATATTCACACATCTGCATCCTGTTGTAAATAAAAATGTTACATGCCTGCTGGAGTGCAATACTCCTCTGTTGATATGTAGTGATTCTGGTAATTGTCAGGCCATGTGTTACAGTCTGGCACTCATTTGGAACGTGTATGCTGGCAGTTCTTGTTACAAGCAGGGACTTCAAATGTGTATGTTAGTTGTGCAGCTGTTCTTATCTGCATTGTGAGTTTGAAAGGACTGTGTGGTGCACTCTGATATTAGTGGCCCTGATTTGCATTACCTAAGTTGAAATCCTCTGCAGATGCATATTAATGCATGACGTGACACTTTATGCACTTATAGCTTTGCCACAGGAATATGTGAAGTGTGTAACTATATGCAAGCCTGTGACTTCCATCATTGAAAAGCAGACATCTCTTTAACAATGCATTGTGTGCTTGAAGAGTGCATGACTCAGTAATTAATTGCTGGCTTCACAATAATGTAATTTAACTGCTACACAACACTAGATTTGAACCCAGGACTTTATGTGGCAAAATGTACTGTTTGCAAGGCATTTAACAGACTAAGCTACTGAGTCACTGCTACAGCAGGTATACTTGCAAGATGAAAGTACACACATACAGGCTGTGACATACTTTTTTACATCCAACATTATGTGCATGGCTTTATATGGATGTATTTCTGCACAAGGGTGCAAGTTGAACATGCATTTTGCCATTAATGCCTTAGCAGGTGTTTTCTAAATGTTGCTGATAAAAGGGCACATTTACCTGCTATCACAGACCTCACATCCATTATTATGTGTTTGGCTTTCTAGTAGTGTAGTCTTGCACCAGACTCCAAGGTGCACTCCCAATTTTTTCATTTATCTTTAAGCAAGTTTGCATGACGTGGTGCAATGTACAGCTCTGCTTAAGTCCACTTAATGACTGTAACTTCCAATTACTACCTTTGGCTTAAACCACTTGTTTTAATTAACAGCTTTGTGTTGTGGCATGTTAATGCAGTAGTCTGCAGGTGCAATGGTCTTGGGTTAGAAATAGGGGACAGTATTTATTTTGTATGTATTTATTATGATTTAAAAACACATATATTAACAGAGCTCCAGTTAGCTGAGCTTAGCGAAGCTGTACGACAAGATGCATTACGCAGCATTGCACTAAAACATATAAAGCAAAGAAAAATGAGGAGATAGGAAAGTGGTAAAATGAGGTGCAAATAGGGGGTAAAACATAGTAAAAGGCAGGTAAGTATGTGCAGGAAGGGTGTAGGAAAGAACCACAGCTATCCATTTCTTGTAGAGCAACAATTGTGCACTTTGACAGATTTTGTAGATGACTTTGGACTATCACCCCCTGAGAGAGGGGTGATGACAACATATTTGTATTCTTAAGCCAACTGGACAAAATTATGTGTGTCTAGGGAACACCTGTGATAAATGGAGAGCTATGTATGGGATGATTTTTTTTTTTGGGACAAGTGTCCATTTTTTTAAGGTGAGAGTGGAATGTTGGGGAAGGGGACATAGGTATGTTTGGGGGAGGTAAGTTGGGTAGGTGAGAAAGCTTTTGCAAACTTATAAGACAGCAGACATGGGTGGTGCGTGAGACAAGAGGGGGTGAACACCTTGGATGGGGAGGGTGTTGTGGAATCTCAGTCCAATGTACCTCCACAAGATAGCAGCATGATTCCTGCCCATGGGACTGTCAACACTGCTACATCACAGACCGAGAGTGGCAGTGTTGGAGGCTGGGCTCTGTGGTGAGCCTGCCCCACCAGGATGGCCAGCATGCTCTCCATCCAACGCAGGCATTGTCCAAACCAATGCATGACAATCCTGCACAATAAACCTGGCAGTTCATCATGGGTAACAACTCCCTTTCCACCACCACTCCCAGAGGGGGGCCAGGCCCCATATACTTTCAAGCAGTACTGCCCGATACCTCAGGTAGTGCAGGGGCAGCAGAGAAGGCACCATCAAGCTGGATTGCACACGTGCTAGAACCTGGTGCCACAGCCGAAGTAGGCAAGGTAGGTGGATCACAAGGAACTGGCCTACCTTGACTCACTGTAGTAAAGTAGTTAAAATAATAAGTTAAGGTTAGTAATAACCAAATCAATGTTAGTATTACCAGAATGCAACATAATATTTATTAATCCAAATACATATTAAGGTATATTATGTGTCACACAACATTAAGTAACATAACAGTCAGTATGTTAACAACAAGCCAGTATGAATTAACCCATAAGGCCAACAAATCAACTAGTTTAACAAAATATGTTAATATTAAATCATAATCATAAATAATAATAAATTCAAGTTTAACAAAATATAGTTAGTTTAACAAAATATATTAATATTAAATCATTATAATAAATAACAATAATAATTTAAAGAAGCTAAGGAATGGCAAGAGAGAGAAAAGCATACCATTAGTGACATCGCAGATGATACCCCTGAAAACACTGGTAGTACATAGTTCTGCAGATTTGTACTGTCAGTTATGAGTACAGTGACTAAAATTCTTCTATAGCTGATGTAGTACATACACACCTCTCAAGATGTTAGCATGTGACAGTATGGGCCAAGAAGTAACAAATGCAGGTACACAACTACATAGAACAGTTTCATATAATGTAGACTTATATAACTACCAAGGTGTCTGTAAACTGATTTGGTAATACATTGCATTCCAGGTAATCATTTATCTGGTAATCATGTGGCAGAATTAGACAGCTTAGGCAGTTTTAATTACATTACAAAAAATTGTGACACTTGAGAGACATGATTGTGCACATTAAGTAAACTAGACAGCCATCATGCCTTAGCTGGCAGGCATAGGAGTAGAACCATATAGCTGTGACTGCAGGGGACTTCTGCAAATAATGTATAAATTGACTGCAGCAACTTAGACGGGACATGCAATGACTGCAGCCCTATTGCAAATATTAAGACACATTTATTTAGGAAACCACAATGCTGCTTAACACTTTATTTGGTGTTGCTGATAATTCTCTGTGAAATCTGCATACACTATCTGCTCATAAAGTGGGCTAACTCAGCCATATCTCTTTTGTTCCTGGAATGGAAAAAAATGAGAGCACTATGTGAGTGAAATTGGCCTGAAGACAACCTTGAACCATACTATGAGTTAAGCGATGCATTTTATAGGACATTCATTTTGCATTGTAGAGCTATTACAGTTTTACACTTGACTGAAGTGACAGTAGAACACATATGCCCATATGCAATGAATACAGCCATGCTGCAAATATTAAGACAGATCTATTTTGGAATTCACAGTGCTGATTAACACTTTATAGGTATTGGTGATAATTCTCTGTGAAATCTACACACACTATCTGCTCATAAATTGTGCTACCTCACTCGTATACCTTTTGTTCCTGGCGTGGAAGAAAATAAGAGCATTATGTGACTGAAAATGGCATGGAGGCAGCCTTGAACCATACTATGAGTTGATCAGTACATTTTTCAGGCCATTAGTTTTACATTTTACAGCTAATACACTTGTACACTTGACTGCAGTAACCTTACCATAGACGTGCAATGCATACAGCTCTAGTGCAATTATGCTATGACACTATAATCCTGCTTTACACCTTTTTGGTTACTGTTATTGGTATTGTTTATTGTTTATTGCAATACAGTTATTATTGTTCATTTATTGCACTACAGTTCTAATTGCCCATTTATTGCACTATAGTTCCAATTGCCCATTTATTGCACTGCATTTTTATTGTTTATTCTTTATTGCAGTACCTTTTTTATTCTTTATTGCTTATTGCAGTACAGTTAGCATAATATATCCATACTTACCATACTCCCGGTGCAACCTGGCCAGGCAGCTGGCATGGGACTGAATATTGCGAGCCCTCTCAGCTGCAGTGTTGTTTGAGAAGCACACCATTATGTATACCAGTTTTGCATACATTCAGCTTGCATTTTGTTTAAACAGTGGAAATAATACTTACGTATTTGTGGAACATGCCCAGCCTTAGTCTCTTGGACCCAGGTGTCCAACGTTCCCCTCTTTCTCCACTTCAGGTCATCATAGTGGTGATGACACTGCTTGCCAGTGTGGGGGATACCAGTAGCACTAGTAAGTTCCCTGGTCAACCAACCCCATGCCTCAGTCTTACATTCTGAGCCCTGGAAACCACCCTTCAGCAGCCTAGGTTCATAATTGCATATGAGCAGCCCAACAAAAACCCTGGATTCCTGCACACCCCATCCCTGTGCCTGAAAGCATGCACCCTCTCCAACACTACCTGTCATATCAGCAGATAAGCAGACTCCATCAAATGGTGCAAAATTCCCACCTATTGGCCTTAATATAGGCTGATTTCTCACCCTTATACATCATTTAGCAATATTCAAAAAGGGCTGTGATGCTTAGGATCACACAAACCAGCTAAGCAAAGCTGAGCATTGTGAAAGTTTGCACAACCGTGGCTTTAGCAAAGCTCAGCAACACACAAACGCTATTAGACATTAGCCATTTTTAAGCAGTGCTTAGCACTGCACAGCTCTCCTAAATGTAAAAATATTTATTTTAATTTAAAAGACATTTTACATTTCATTCAACAAATATGTGTGCTAGGGACTCAAACCCAGGACCTATAAAGCTTTAAACTGTCACTGTACCCATTTAGCTACTTGGATTTTATATACAGTAGTATACCTTCACGTGCACTACTAAGCAACCATGGAGTGTCGTGCAAACAGGCTTAAATGGGCTTCAACAATAGCAGAAATAAATAATTAATTACATCTAGTTTCTGTTTTTAGATGCCTGCCAGGTGTCTGCATTCTTTGTGTAAGCACAGCTTGGCATTGTTCCACTCCACCTCGCATAAACAGTAATTACAAAAAAATTAAAAATAAGGGAAAAAAAACAACATAAACAAAACAGATATCATAATTAATTACATCTGGTTACTATTTTTAGATGTCTGGCAGGTGTCAGTTGTCTATGAATGAGCAGCACTTGGCATTGCTGTCCTCAGTGCTGCACCTCACAAACTGACATTAAATAAAAAAAATTACAAAAATTAAAAAAAAACATCATGTATACATTTAAAACACAAACAATTAATACACAGCACATTTCAACTGTAGCACTAAACATTACAGGGAGCCTCACCATGTACATAACATCTGAACAGCCTCTATACGTCTGCCTACATGGATTCAATATCCCTGTTACTATGCTCTCCTCTGGCAGTACACCATGATTAATACCCATGGTGTGCTGCTGAGGGGGAACAGTGGCCGTGTACATGGAGCCTAGGTGGATTTTATTAAATCCTGGGGTGTGTCTTTCAGATTAAGGAAGACAATGACATGTTTAGGCTGGGATTTTTATTCAACTCAGTTCACAGAAGCTTATAGGAATATCTACTCAAATAGGATCCTAGTCTAGCTGATAGCTCTGTTCTTGACTGACCTTCTCTCACCTTCTGGAGGAAAAAACAGGCTGCAAGTGTCAGCAGAAAGAGAAGGAAGCCTGATGGTCAATGTAGGAAGAGGAAAAAATAGGGGAAAAAGTGTTTGTAATTAACAAAACATGATTAAAATTGCCATGGTAAATGTGTACATATTATTGTTATAAAAAGCTAATCAGAAAGTTTTGTGTTTGAAAATGATGGTGGGAAAGAGCTGCTTTTATTACTAAGCATTTCATAGTACATTCTTTGTAAAAATATCTTACACTTTAACTATTTCATTGGCACACACTGCATCATTATATTCTTTCTTTGATATAAACAATTGTATTGTTTAATTCCATTATGTTGCGAATTTAGAAGGTATATTGGTTGTCACAGCTCAATAATCTTTGTTTTAAGAAAAGGAAAAGCAGATGCTTTTGTTTGATTAACAGAGTAAAAGGATAGTTTCAAATTACTTTTTAACTGGAATTAAATTGAACAAATCAATTTGCTTGGTATTTTGAAAAGTCTATGCTTTTAATTCTGCTAATCAAATGAACAAGCAAGAAATTAACACAGCTTATTAAATTTCCTGTTGCTTTAATATTTCCCTATTGCAAAAAAAGCAGTTAGGTAAGCATTTTCAAAGAATCAGACTCATAAGAGTGTTATTTCTACCCGTTTTCAAATTAAATATTTGCAACTAATGTCACACAGCTCAGAGATGGTTGGTTTTATATGGCTATAGATCCCCAAAAGTTTATTGACAAGATCAAATTAAACAAAATCCACTTAGTAGTGATATTTTATAATAATATCAGTAGTTTATACTATTGATTTTTTACTCTCACCTAAAGCCCTGCATTGAAGTGTATTTTCCAATCCAGCACATGTATGATGGCAAATTTTAAAAATATGCCCATACGTTGGAATCCAAGCACCAAGTATATCTATCTTCCCTACATAGAATGCCAGATAAGAGACAAAGGTAGGAATATATATATATATATATATATATATATATATATATATATATATATATATATATATATATATATATATATATATTTATACAACTCCAGTGGTATTGCACATTGTGTCCCTACTATCCACTATGACAAAATTAACCAAAATTCATGTATTCACACATATTGCATGCCCCACACTGGAACATGTCAGTGTTGTTGACATTCCAATGATGTTTTATTTTATCACTGTCAAGTTGCTGTTTGATATTCATACCATTTGTATATGCAAACCTAGGTACCTCACCCACTATTCCAGAAATGTCTTTAGAACACTGGAATAGGCTCCCATGTTTGGTAATGTTATCCTGAATACTTTGTTATCAACAGAAAATGGAAAACAAATACATCTAAAATAGTCGGGCTTCCTGATCTCACTGTTCTCATTCTTTTGTAGGGGTTTCCTAAGCATAGTGGCAAAATTATCCAGTCTTTTAGCTTTTGACTTTTCTATCAACTCATCAATTAAATCTGCTGGACAACTTCAATCAATAAAAGTTTTTTAAAATGATTTTCTTTGTCAAACATCACATCTTTGGACACCGATCTGGACAATCTCACATATTTACCTTTAATAATATTGCATTTAACAGAAAAGGGTGTACACTAGAAACATGTAGATAAGGATTACTGAAAGTTGACTTTCTGTAAATATTTGATTCAAAGCCATTTTTCATTTTATTTTTCTAAATGAGCATGTCCAAATAATTAATCACACTACCTGAACAATTGTGTGCAAAACTTAAAAAATCAGCACTGTCTTCCAGACATTGAAAGACTTTGCCTAGACCTATCCAAACAAAGCACAAGGAAGAGACATAATTAGTAATAATTACTTGTGAACACTTTGACATGAACTTACACTGCCATTATATTTGGTATTTACTGGGTCGTATAAACGCTGGGGAGATTCCTCATGATTGGAAACTTGCACTTGTTAAACCCGTCTTTAACGGAAAAGAAGTATGATAAACCCAGAGTCATACAGACCCATAAATGTACTTTCATGTTTTGGAAAATTATGGAGAAGGTTATATTGGATACATTATTGTCAGAACCAAAAAGCTGGCACTTGAAACCATACAGCAATATGCATATGTTGGAATAGATCTGTTACCACCTGTACATGACTGTCTATAACAATATAATAACAGTTATAAATGAAAATTGTGCTGTGATGTAATTTCTGTAGATTTAACTTCAGCATTTGATAAGGTCATACACAAAACATTGATAAAGTAGAACAACTATGTATTGGTGTACTCTTGAGAAGACAGATAGCTGCATGACTTACAAATAAGACCAGGTAAGTATCATTCAGCAATGGGGCAGGTGAAATTTGAGTTTAGAGTCAGGGTGTCCCATGGGGCTCTATCCTAGGCCCATACATGTTTAGATTGCATCTTTCAGATCTATATTTTTCATCTGAGGTGTGAGCAAAATGATTGCATGTGTTACAGATAAGGCATGTCTGCAAAATAATTTGACTAAATTGACCATTTGGGCACAGGACAATAATATGTTGATAAATACATCAAAAACTAAGCATATGAGATTTGGTAGGCATAAACTGAAAGGTGAATATTTAATACAGCACACAGTGATTAAAACTGTAGACTCATTTAAGCACCTGGGTATATGGGTAGATTCAGCTATGAATTTTTCTAATCATGTCAACCAATTGGGTAATGATAGTTATAGAACTATAGCTTGTATAAAAATATTTATAAAATCTAGAAAAATCTAGAAAATCAGAAGTGATGAAGTCATTCTTTCTTAGTTGTATTAGACCCAAGCTTGAATATGGAATAAAAATATGGAAACCTTATAAGGAAAAAAAGCATGGCTAAACTGGAAAGAGTACAGCAGAAATATACCAAGGACATCAATGGATGTGAAAATTGAAGTTATTACAAAAAAGTAAGATATCTGAACTTGTACAGTGTCTCATATAGATATTTAATAGGAGACATTTTTCAGGTATGCAGGGCATTTACAGAGACAACTACCTCTGGGAATGCTTGGGGTCATCAAAAAGTAGTAGGTAATCACCAGGCAACCTATATAGAAGATTCTATAGGGGTGAGAAGTGTACTAAATGGTTCTCTGAGAGAGCAGTTGATGCATGGAACAGACTACCAAATTACATTAAAGCAAGCACTGCTTTAGATATTTTTAAGAAAAACCTAGACATTTATTATGAGAAAAAAAACGCTTTTGTATATTAGAAGACTAGAACAGCATTATTGCCTGTGCTTGAAACATTTGTATGTAAGTATGTACAAAGAGTCTCAAAATCTCAGTTCAATAAAATACATCATACAGTATCCTTAAATATAAATGCACATTATCAAATAGTTAATGGAAAACACAAATTCTTTCAAAGAATGAAACCAGGTTCACATGCAAAGAGGACTCCTCCAAAGTTACATTTGGAAATTTGAAGATGCTCAAGCTTTGGTGAACAGCGTGTTGTTTCAAACATTTTTTTTAAACACAATGTGTATCTGCAAAGATTTGTGTTTAAACAATTTGTTCTTAAATTTGAAAATTTGTTTAGAAAGAGAACCTCTCCCCGAAAATCCACAAGTTGGAATGTTCTTTAAATAATAACTATTTTTTTTTGAAGTGGAGTTTTATTAACAAAATTCAGGTGTCTCACCCATATTTGACAGTTTGGTCCACTGTAAATGGAAGAAAGAATATGTGTTTTCCATGTAATTATTTAATCACATACATTTATATTTAGAGTTTCTATGACTTCTTTATTTTATGAAAAGGAGACATTGGGACTATAGGAAAGTTATTTGAATGTTTGTAAATCAATACTGATTTCATAAGTTTCACACACAAATTTTCAGGCATCACGAACAAGTATTTCGGCATGCAAGTTTATAAAAACAAAATGAATAATGGCTTTGAATCAAAATTTATAGAAAGCCAGGATTCGGTCATTCTTATCTATGTTTTTCTAAGAAACATTATTCAATATCAGAATGTGAGGTTGTCCAGACTGATGTCTGAAGATGTGACATTTGACAAGTAAGTCATGTTTTTGAAAAACTTTTTGTTGATAGAAATCATCCAACAGATTTAATTGATAAGGTGACAGAAAAGATAAAAATTAAGAAAGTGGATAATTTTGCCCCCATTTTTAGGAACCACTAAAAAAAGAAGGATAATGGTGAGATTAGGAAGCCCAACAATTTAGATCTATTTGTTTACCATTTTCTGTTGACAACAGAAGTATCCAGGATATGATTATTAATCATTGGACCCTATTCCAGGGTTCTAAATTAATTTCTGGAATAATAGTGGGGAAGGTACTTTGGTTCATAGATAGATAGATAGATAGATAGATAGATAGATAGATAGATAGATAGATGCAAAAGTGGAATGAATATCAAATGGTGACTTTAGGGTGGTAAAATAAAACAACATTGAAAAGTCAAAAATATTTTTGTGTTCCTGGATGGCCTTTTATTTCATGCAGCTAAGCCGTGCTTACTTTTAATTCTTAATAGAGGTCCTGTTTAAGCTTGGGCTGTGGATTATTTCAGTCAATATTTTGGGGTTCTTGTTCTCTGTTCCCACATCATCTAGGTCTTCCGCAGCAGGTCCAAATGCTCTGAATCCTCCTTACCTCCCTCCTTCCCTAAATCTCTTTCCTGCATATTCTTTTCTACTTCCTTCTCCAACTTCACTGCCATATAAAAAAAATGAAAAATAGGGGAATCTATCCCCTGACAAAAACATACTACCCTCCTCTCCCACAATCTCCAGCTTAACTGTCTTGATGTCTTTCCTCTGTGTGCCCCTCGTGTTCTGTCTCCCCATTTTTCAGCTGTCCACATAAGGACACCCCTACTGTCATTACATAACACAGGTAGCTACCCTGAGCCTGACTTGCTTTAACTGCCAGCCATTAATTCATCTGGGCTTGTGCAGTTCCAACCTGGTACACAATTGACACAAATAGTCAAAACTGTCAAGACTTTGCTCATTAATGGATACATTTATATATAACTAAGCCATTTAGTTTTCCATTTGAAGACATTATAAAAAGTAGGTGCTCTTTTGCACAATCTTTCACTTTGCAGTAGTCACTGCAATTAGCTGCCGCTCAGTGTAGTTGCATAGTGAGGTAGCTGCACTCAGATACATGTTGCTCAGCTATGAACCTTTGGACTATGAATACCATCTTTTGTCCCAGTTTAGTGCTCTGCTCTAATTAGAAACTCATCAAAAAATATGCTCTGAAGAAGCATTCCAACAAAGCAATGAGTTTCACCTAATGTTAAACAGAGATAATATAAATGTATTTCTGTGTGGGAATACTAAAATAGGAATTAGTGATAAAATTTCATATTAGACAACTACATCTTCTAAAATCGTAAGAAGCATCAGTAACAAATAAGAGTGAAATACTTTTATTTTAGTGTTCATATCATATTTATACAACTCTGCAGTAAATTTCATAGGATTTTGTTCTAAAACAAACTAGACTGCTATGTAGTACACTTGTAGTGTTTAAACTATTTTACTATCCTAATTCTGTTCTGATATCACAGTTTAATGTTTCATAAATGTATTTGAAAGTGTTTGCTTAAGCACGTAAGATAAGATAGTTTCAATATTGTCCATTTCATTTCACTGCTCTATACTAAATAAAAATAAACAAGACAACTATGCACTAAATCAAATCTATCCTGCGGGAATAAAATGCATGGCTCACATATTGTATATCGAATACAGTAACATACTGATTCTTAAAATTTACTCAATTTCCAAATTTAATATATTATGCTACTGTATATCCCGAGACAAGTAATAAAATCTGGGTCAAGGACAAAACTTTACATGTTGACACTCAGGATCACAGAAAATATGAATCATTGCAATAAATATACACTTTATCTATAATGTAACAAAGTATGAAATTGCTTATATTTCACAAAATAAAACAGAGTTGTAGGAGTTCATGGCACTTAGCAAAATTAATCAACAAAGAACATTCTTCAAATATTTTCACTTGAAATGTACCTCTCTTTAAAAGCACTTTTGAAGAAAGTGCATGTCTGTCTGACAAGCTATTGTTGATTATATACTCTTAACAGCATAAGAGACCTGCAACTCAGAAAAGTATAGTTTAAATCAAGCACTTTAAACAGCTATTTCATGCTTGGTTGTTTGAAGCATAAATGGTTCTAGGAAAGAAATGAACAACTATACCCTCAGAAAAGCTTCAATAAATCAAATTCATTTCCAACAACTTAAAGTGCCTACTAGGTTGAAAACAAAGTGCTTGAAACTGAAGTGTGCTTGTAGAACATTAAGTGCAACAAATTGATGTAAATGAGATTTGCAACACAAAGTACTAAACACTGAAAATTTGCTCCAGAACTTGATTAAGTACTTTTTCTGTGGCATCTCATACAGTAACTGCATCAACTGAGATAAACTATAAAGTACTTGCACCTTTCATTAAGGTATATGTTACTTGAGCAGAGGATTAGCTACACAAAATTATGTTCACAGATCAAAACATGACCTTCTAAATTACACTATAGTATTCCTCATTTACTACTACAACCCTAATATACTAATCATGGCCTTAATAAAAATGAATGCCTGCTAATGTGAACCATCAGTTTAAGCTGTAAGGTTGCAATCCAGAACTAAGTTCCTTGTATTTGTATATAAGAAGTCCAGTCCCCCTAATGTATCACTAAATACTTTACCTTTGATATGGCAGAAAATAATAATAAAATAAAATAAATCTTAATTGACACTCACTGAATCTGCATATATGTTGACAAATATTCAAATATAGTCAGTTTACATAATTGAATCATAGACCTTGTAATTCACTGAGCAGCTGATAGTAGGATTCAAACACTAATATTTATTTCTTTATATATTTTAAGTTACTCCACAGAAATCTGTTTTTCCTTATTAGAAATGTAGGTGTACCCACTAAAAATATTTTTAAAGAGTGAGTTAACGATAGTACATGATTTGATAACTGCTCAGTTATAAAAACACAAAGAATTATATAATTTCAGTTAATGTGTTAAATGGATGTATTTATTTGCTGTTTATTCACTGGGTAGAAGGTCCGGCCCATTGCTTCACCACAACTCAAGCTCACTGAGCAGCAGTGCGCATATAATATAAAATACAAAATATACATAAAGAGAAATATGTAATTAAGAGCTGAGGAATTAAACCAAGAGCCTATCTGCCTGAGTTGATGGCATTTCAGGTGGATGGAAAAAAACTCACTGCACCAAGCAAAAAAAGTAGGGTAAGTCCCTAGATGCCTTAGCTAATTTTCAATATTGCCATAAATACTGCCTTCCATCTCCCCTGAAAAGAGAGCATTAATCCAGTCAGGAAAGGGCAAATAAATAAAAATCAAGTCATAGTAACCAACGTCTAAGCACTAGTACTTTGGCAATAAACAGGAGTCATCAACAAATGCTAATACCCTGGCAAAGAGCATAAGTTGTAAGCAAAACTGATGTACAAACACACACACACACACACACACACACACACACACACACATATATATATATATATATATATATATATATATGGGTCTACTTTTACATTTTGAAATCCCAGAACCTCAAACCTCTAAATCCCGACATTCAGAAGTTCAAAGGATTTTTTAAACTCTTGAAATGTATCAATGAAGATCACCATATAGTGCAAAATGGGAACTTTACCTTTCTCTTCACTATAGTGCGATCTTGGAGTTGGTATATTTAAGTAGCAGGGCATGATTTCTGAGGTTTTCTTCCTTTAGGTGTTTTTTATTTTTCATTTCAAGATTCCAAAACTTCAAAGTTCTGAATGTCAGGATTTAAAGGTTCGAGGTTTTGGGATTTCAAAATTTATGTAATCCCAAAATACTGAAATCTCGAATTTCAGTATTTCGAAATTACATAGCCGAAAACACAAAATTCCAAAACCCACAGAAGTGTGAAATTCAAAATCCAGAATCGCAGAGATGTTGAATCTCCGCTTTCGCTGGTGCGGTGTGTGGATGGATGGGTATACGTTTAGGTAAGTATGTATGTGTAAGTGTGTTGGTTAGGGGCTTTAGTGTGTGCAAGTGTGTTATGTGACTGTGATGTGTGTGTGTGTGAGGGACTGTAAAATGTGTGGGTATGAGTTAGTTAGAATATTTAATTAGTGGGTTGCAGGGGTGCTTGTCCCCCTCCTTATCTGTAGTGTAGTATTATTTATTTGATTGTGGGGGGATTTGTGTGTATGTGTATGTGTGTGCTGTATGTGTAGAGTACATTTGGGATTTTAAATTTTGTGGTTATGGGGTTTCAGGATTTTGTGTTGTAGTTTTGTTTTCATCTATGTAATTCGAAATGCTGAAATTCGGGATTTCAGTATTTCGGGATTACATAGTGAACCCATATATATGTACATATATATATATATATATATATATATATATATGTGTGTGTGTGTGTGTGTGTGTGTGTGTGTGTGTGTGTGTATGCAATAGGTTAACATCAGATCATATAAAGAGCAGCAAGTAAAGATTCAGGTACAAGGACATTAACATGTACTGATAGCTGGAAATGTTAGCTTAAATTGTTACCTGAAATTAGCCATTGTCATGATAGTAGGTGCACTAGGCTGCCTTAATAAGCTTTTCTTTGAGAGCATGCTTAAAGAGCTCAGATGAAAGAATGGTGACAGTGAGAATTATTTTTATTAACAAGTATTAAATTACAGAAATTATTAAAAGGTTAACCTTGCAAATATTTTATAAGCAAATTCTTCTTCTTCTTCTTCTTCTTTCGGCTTATTCCCGGTTAGGGGTCGCCACAGCGGATCACCTTGTCCGCACATTAATTGGCAGTGGAGTTTTACGGTGTCGAGTTGCCAGCCCGGCGCCCAACCTTCCACAGAAGGCACACTCACACGCACACCTAGGGCCAATTTAGAGTATCCAATCCACCTGCAGCATGTTCCTCATGGGATGTGGGAGGAAACCGGAGCACCCGGAGGAAACCCACGCGACCACAGGGAGGACATGCAGACTCCACACAGAAGGCACCCCAGCCGAGGATCAAACCAGAGAACCTCTTGCTGTGAGGCGGCAATGCTAACCACTGCACCACCGTGGCCGCCCACATTTTATAAGCAAATTGAATGAATTAAATTTTAAGCTTCTGGAAGAAATCTTTTATACTGTTCTTAATTAAAATACACACAGTAAAGATGTTGCTTTTAACACAAATTATTGTCTTAAGACACTTACCTATATATTATAAATCTAAGTATGCACATAAAATTCAAGCATTACTTTCATATTTTTTGTTGGACAAATTCCATATTCGAATAAGTAGAAAAAGCTATTGTTATCAACAAAATGGGGAGGATTGGGCCTAACCATCATTTAGAAATATAGAGAAGGTGTGGCTAAAAAACAATATAGTTGGTCTGTTCTCCACATCAGATCTACCCGGGTGCAATTTATCTTGATGACTAATGTAGAAACAATGACATCAGTTCTAGGTGCAAGCAGAATCTAGGTGCCAGAGTGCTGGAAAAATTGAATAGTTAATAAAGTATTTAAATGTAGAAATCAGACCAAGAAAATCAGCCCTGTAGAAAAGTTTATAGATTAAGGAACTGAGATTGATGGCAGGGGAACCTGCATATTAGAACAAATGGATCAAGATGAATATTCCCTTCTAATAGACATTTGGGAGCCAGATATTCATAGGATATTTGATTTTTCTACCTTATAATTTAGTTTCAATGATTTCAGGCTATTACGGTGGAGATATTTACAATTACAGGGTTTCTATTTTAAAGACAAAATTTATGAGTCTACCAGTGAGGATAAAAGTTTAAAGTTAATTAAAAAAGGGAAAGTTAACATCTTTGTATATGATGGAAATCTTTGTGATTTTTACAGTGACTCTAATTTACTGCTGCCAGCTAATGTAAATACTGTCATGGAGAAAGAGGTCTGTATTTGCAATTCCTTTCCAATTTTGTATTCAGGGTTCTAATTAATACAAATTATTATATACCCACATAACAAACATTAAAAATGCACATTGAACTATCTGCACCCAACTAGATAAGTTTATTGCATAAACATGGATTTTTTTTCCAAAGAACTTCATCAGAATCTGTCATTGCACTCAATTAAAATATATTTATGCAATAAAGTCCAAATCGTAAAAGTTCAGGATGTATTTTTACTGTTGGTTCATGGTTACATACTTGTGGATTTGCACAGATGTTTTTTGGATTACAGGTTGTTTTTGATTCAGTGTGACTCCCATGTATACTGCTCTAGTATTTCCCAGGAGTTGCTCTTGCTGAATTCATCTCCACTATCATTTTCTAGTGAGCTAATTTTCTTGCTGCAACAGATTTTGAAGTATTTGGCAGCGTTTACTGACCAGATTGAGCTCTTAAGAATTAATGGCACACTGGACACTAGTCAAAAGACTGTAACGTCATACACTGAGATTATTAAGTGTAGCATCCATACAACTTCGAATGTCACATATGCCAAACCATTGACACCTGACCTCAACAACTGGATGTTGACAGCAACTTTTAAGTGAAGTGGAATTATCTCTACAGTGAGTGATTCCATTTCTAAACAAATGACTTCATTTAAAACTAAACTTTTATAATATTGCAGCCTTCAGCTGGACAACTCCTATCTTCATGAATCACAGTTTCTGACAGGACTAGAACCTAATATGATGCTACACAATGAATTTCTAAATTTATTTGAAAGGACTGGCTGTAAATTTATGCAGTTTCTCATAAAAGAAATGAAAGGGAATTGGCAGAATTAGACAATCGTATTATGTCTTTGAAAGAAAGCGTTACCTCTAACTTGATTTTTTTTCTTTACACAAAACCAATTACATTAATGTTTTACAAAAAGATGAGAAGAAATGTCTGGAAGTTAAAGATCATAAATCTAGGAAGGTAATTAGAGATTTTAATGACTACAAAGATAAAAGATATATAAGACCTTCATGTAGACCTGGGTCCATTCTTAGTTGTTAAGATGGACATCACTGAGGTGTGGAGAGTACAGCATCGCAGAGGGTAGGTACCATAACTGTCAACTGTATATATTTATGGAGTATGGGCACAGTTTTGCCTCATATGTGTGGTCAGTGTCACATGACATAGTGGTCATCTGGCAGTTCACAAACAAACATTGTGGGTTGAGGTTAGTAAGGAAAGAGACACACTTGAGTGTCAGACTTCATGCCCATCAGAATATGCATGCTAATGCAATAACTGTTAATCTATCAACCTACTATCTTTGTAGGGGCAAACCATTACACATTTCCCTATATGTGGGCCTTAGCACCCCCATTACATCTGACTCTATTGCCTTAGCACCCCCATTACATCTGACTCTATCTGGATCCCTTGTTCTAGGGGGTTGGGATGTATGGTAGGTCTGTAGCAGGTATCTTTACATACAACTGTGTATGCTACTTGCTGCAGCTGCTGCTGCAGCCTAGCACACATGGGGGAGAGTGTAGACACTTTTGAGGAGATACCATTTTCTTTGGTGATATTGATATTGATTCATGTTTTATTGCAGAACAGTTGGCATTATTTATTTCTTGCAATATAGGTCTAATTCTAGATTTATTGCACTACAGACTTTATTGTATATACTTGAATGCAGTTACTGGTATTGTTTCATGTTTTTGTTGCACTACAGTAGGCATTATTTCTTTCAAAACAGCTGTAGTTCCACATTTAATGCACTATAGACATTATTGTATATACTTTAATGCAGTTACTCATATTGCTTCATGTTTTTATTGCACAACAGTTGGCATTATACATTTCTTTCAAAACAGCTCTAATTCCACAATTATTGTACTACAGACTTAATTGTACATACTTTAATGCACTTAATGCTTTACCCTTTCTTGCTTATATCACTACACTTAGCATACTACATTCATACTCACCATACTCATGGTGCAACCTAGCCAGGCACCCACCAAGATACTCGACATTGCAAACCCTGTCCTCTGCAGGTGTTGGGAGAGAAGCACACCATTGTGCATACCAGTTTTGCAGACATTCAGATTAGATATTGGTGAAACAGAGGCAAAATTACTTACATACTTGTGGGGCATTCCCTGCCCGAGCTTCTTGGACCCAGGTGTCCAAGAGATTCCTCTTTCTTCTTTTCAGGTTGTCATGGTGGTGACAACACTGCTCAACTGTGCGGTGGATACCAGTAACACTGGTGTGTTCTCTGGCTAGCTGGTCCCAGGCCTCAGCTTTACACTCTGAGCCCTGGAAACCTCTCTGCAGCAGCTGGTCTTCATGGTTTTTTACTAGGAGTCCAACTATGACCCTGGACTTGAGAATGCCCCAATGCTGTGGCTGGAAGCATGCACCTTTACCAATACCTGCCATAGTACTCTTCAGAGACAGAACTCCAATGAATTCTGCTGTATTCCCTTCTACTGGGCTTAATGTAGGCTATTTTTCCACCCTTACATGTCACTGGCAACATTCAAAAAAGTGCTGCATCACTTGAAACTGTGCAAACCAGCTCAGCTGAGCTGAGAAGTCCAAAAACTAGCAGAACCATAGTCTAAGTGGAGCTTAGCACTGTGCAAACCAGCCAAGCAGTGCCAAGCAGGGCATACACATTGGCAGCCATTATCATGTTTATGCAGTGCTTAGCAGGTCTTAGCAGGTCTCAGCAGAGCTTAGCAGAGCACAGCAGAGCTATATTTTAAATTAATCTACAAAATGTGTATTTTAAAATTAAATACTTATTTGCCTTACATGTATCCAAATCCTGGACATACTACATATGGACCCATGACTCTACCCATTAAGCTACATGGATATTCAGACATCAGGTGTACCTTTACATATAACATTGAGCTACCTGTAAATAGTGCTGAGCACCATGCCGTGCCTTGCAAACACACTCAGATACACTTAAACATACATTTAAATAAATAATTAAATACATCCGATTTCTATTTTTAGATGTCTGGACATTGTCTAGGTGCCACTTAGCATTGCTGCTCTCTGCTCTGAGCTATGCAAGCATCCTTTTTATTAAAAAAAAATTAAAAAAAATTAACATAACACTAAAGGACAGTCCGGGGAATCTCTTACTCATCTGCGGACATGGTTACCACTGCATCTCTCCTTACACCGATTCAATGCCTGTGTTCCTCAGCTCTCCCTCAGCAATGCATTTAATATGCATGGCATGCTGCTAAGAGGGAACCTTGTACACAGACACAGTAACAGTCCATGTAGGCTCTACACTGTGCCTACATGGATTTTATTAAATCCTGGGGACTGTCCCTTCTTACAATATGAGATTGT
Organism: Protopterus annectens; assembly: GCF_019279795.1. Taxonomy (NCBI): domain Eukaryota; kingdom Metazoa; phylum Chordata; order Ceratodontiformes; family Protopteridae; genus Protopterus; species Protopterus annectens. The sequence goes on along the minus strand of NC_056725.1, from coordinate 1,064,883,257 downwards.
TCTGAGGGAATTACAAGGCAACTGAATTCAACTTTAGGGTGTTATACATTTTAGCCCCTTGTAGGATGTTCTAACTGTCTGATAGTTCAACAGTTTGATGTGCAAGGTTCTAATGGAAATGGTTATCTCTATTTTATCAGCATATGTCTTGCACACTCTTATTTTTCATATGTGAACTATCTTATCCCTGAGAAATAATTTTCAGTCAAATACTACAGATGTTACTGAGCTGCATTTTGCTCCTGTATGCAGTGTGTTATCCTTGCTTTTCAGTATCATTTTGCATTTATTGTGCCTTTTGTCAATGTTGACTGTGAATGAATATGGATCGTCAGTTTATTTTATTAGATATTTACATTAAATTGAAAAAAGGAGAATGTTTAAGTGCAGTAATCCAAGAAATGTAATATAAAACCTATTGTCTGAATGAAGTGGTCATGGTCATATTTATGATGACGTGAAAGAAATAAAGAAAGAATAGATTATAAGAAGTGATGATGGAAAATGAAAAAAAAACATAGATGCAGAACTACATTTCTAAAGTTAATTAAAATTCACAGTACTGACAGATTTCTGCATTTCAGACATAAATGTATAGTATTAGTTTTATAATTCTAATTCAGGAGCCAAACTAATGCATGCATTTTTGTATTTATCTGACAAAGTTCATTTGCTCTGTACCTAAACATTATAAGATAAAAATAACGTGTGTGTGTGTGTGTGTGTGTGTGTGTGTGTGTGTGTGTGTGTGTGTGTGTGTGTGTGTGGTAGGATAGGGTTTGCAAGCAAAATAATTTGAGTAAATTGACCCTTCGGACACACAAGTATAATGTGTTGATAAATACATCAAAAATAAGCATATGAGATTTGGGAGACATAAATTGAAAGGTAAATATTTATTACAGTTCACAGTAATTGAACTGTAGATTCATTTAAGCACTTGGGTATGTAGATGGATCCAGCTTTGAGTTTTCCTAATTATATCAATCAATTGGTTAATGATAGCTATAGAACTATAGGCTTTATAAAAATATTTATAAAGTCTTGGAAATCAGAAATAATGAAGTCAGTGTTTAGTAGTTACATTAGACCAAACTTGAGTACTGAATAACAAAATGGAAACCATATAAGAAATAACCATGAATAAACTGGAAAGTGTACAGTGGAAATGTACCAAAGGCATCCATGGATGAGAACATTTAAGTTATTAAGAAAGACTAAAATATCTGGATTTGAACATTGTCTCATATAGATATTTAAGAAGAGTTCTTATTCAGGTAAACAGGATATTTAGATACAACTACCTGTGGGAATGTTTGGGGTTATCAATAAGTAGTAGAGAATCATCAGACAACTAGTTCTAAATCCTGGTTAACATCCTCTATTTTTTGCTCCTGGCAAGCATAATACTAGTTGATGTTCATTAACTTCTCTGCAAATGGAAGTATCTGTTCCTCTAATAATTCAGTCTCCAGTTACAAGAATATCTTTTCTGACCAGATCTGAAGAATCCTCAGGTTCTAATTCATTAATGTCTGCTCTATCAGTTCTTACAATGGAATGATCTTCACCACCATTAGTCCTAATAATCCCACTGCTTTTATTACTTATTACATTTGCAAGCATACAGCTCTCTTCTAGCTGACTTATTACATCCACAGCTTGAGTCATGTATTAAACATCTGTCTTTCTTCTCATTTTCCTTACAGTAATGTTCTTCAGTCCTTCCATGTTCGATTTTGATTTTTTCCTTTTCACAATTGCCTCTTTTTGTCTACCTTCTGTTTTGAAGCAATGATTCCTTTTTCTATAGGCTGAATGCTTTCTCATAGAAAAACGTTATTATTCCCTGTAATCCCTGTAATATGTGTGCTACATAACAGAGCAGTATCCTTTTTAGTATGTATTCTCTTTGCTTTACAGACATTTATCAGTTTCATTTTCTTCATTGTTAGTTGTGCACTTCTTTCTTTCTGTTTTGATTTTCTTCTATACTTGTGACCTCTCAGATTGCTGAAAAATGTGTATCCAGAATTCCACAATGTCATAAGTGGTATTATCTTGTTCAATAGTGGTTGACTCATCTTTACAGACAGTGGACACTACCCTTACTAAATATGATCTATTTGCTGTTTACCTAACATTATTTATCTCATTGGTCCAGTCATTAATATATGTAGCAACTGTTCTCCAGGCTGTGCCAATTGCACAAGGGAAGTCATCATCAGTAAGTCTAGATTCAATGGTAAACAAATCATTCGGCTGTTGATATGAGAACCACAGATCACTGGTGTTATCAGGTGAGACCTTCAATTATACATAACATTTAGTACACTGTACAAGATACTTCTGCTTTAGAAATCATTAATTGTCTAGTGATTTAAGGAAATCATTTTCAGCTGCAAATGAAAAAATAATTCAATATATTGCATAGTCAATCAAAAACCAAGACAAGATTCTTTTTTAAATAAGCTTAGATGGTGCAATAGACTGTCCTACCTTTTAGTGTCTATGCCAGCCATGTATGTAGCAAAATTATCTGCAATGATCTCAAACTAGTGCAAGATTTCCAACATTCTGACTAAGGATTAACTCTGCTATAGGACACAATGCACTTCTTTCATATTTAGAGTTTGCTGTACTGAGTCATCATTTATTATTCATAATGTTAGTTTGCATAGAATTTATTTAACATGTTAACTGGATTGGTCCGTGGTCCCTTTTCACCTATGAGACAGGTCACCTAAGGTTACATATAACACACATACACATGGCCCCCTACACACAAACACACACACACACACACGCGCACACACACACACACACACACACACACACACACACACACACACACACACACACACACACACACTGCCCCAAGTCAATGTCATTTTTTTCCGGAGGTGATAGAAAACTGGTTGCACAATGAATATCTACAAAGGCATGTCTAAAACATGAAAACTCCACTGAGACATGCAGCAAAGGACATGACGGAAACTCATAGACTGGAGCTGTGAAGAAACTCTCATTACTGAGCCAACTGCTATGTGGTACTGGGAATAAAACTGCTAAATTCATCTTACAGTATCCTAAATTAGAGCATCAGTGCACGTCTTTATTTAGGATATAAAGTGACATTTTCAATATGTCCACTATAATTAATTGTAGTTTCTCTTAAACAACATTGCCCATAACACTGACATCAGCACTTACCTCTACATTAACCCACTAAGTTGAGTTTCATGGCACTTTAATATGAAATAGAAATGCATTCAGTGTTCACTGGTTTGCAGTATGAGCAAATCAATAGCCTGTATTGCATCACTTCATTTTGTTACCACAAATACATCTAGTTTGAAGCAATGCATTCAATCAGGCAAAGTGTATATATCTTGCTGATGTATTTTAATAATGCTTGACTATACCTAATACATAATCTTGGCATTGTTTTCACATTGATAGCTTATTATTGATCAATGTTAAGAGCTTTCTGCAAACCATATGGTCATTTTTTTTCAGCACTGTATCTAATGTATGATTATACTAACTCTTGCTGACAAAGGAATAATCTGGCCTAGTCCATTCGCCTATCCAATAAATACATTAAGAGGGTCTAAATCACTAAAACAAAATTCTAACTACATGGATGAAAAATCCATCCACTTACAAATGATTGAATGCAGCCAGAAATGCAGTGGACAGCCTAAAATCCATGTAGTAAGCAAATTTTATAATTATTAGCATGCAAAATTTTTTCTGGTTCACATTAAAGAAATCACATCATGATAATATTCACCCTTGCAAGGATCCTCTCTTAAGCCTCAACTCTCTTTTAAAGAAAGGACAAGCTGATCATACCATGGTTGAATATAGGAATACCCATCCAGGTATCCAGCTCTTTGTGTGTTACAATAAGTTGATAAGGAAGCTTGTTCTAAAGAAGGGGGTAAGTGATGTGTGACAAACGTATCACATCATCTTGTCTTATTTATTTGTTGGAGCAGATTTACATTGCTTACCCTAGTGTTAGTAGGTCTGTTTGATTTTTGGAGGTATAAGAGTTCTTGGACTACAGGATACTGCATGACCCATTAAACAAGGCACATATTGTCCATTATGAAACTATATGATACTACAAAAGACTTTAATCTAATTGACCATAACTTCCTATTTGACAAACTAACTGAAACAGGCATTGATAATGATGCAAAACTTTGGTTTGTAGACCTCCTTGAAAATTTTCTAATGGAAGGAAGGTGCTGCTGTTGTGCTGTGCTTGCTGGACTGGACTGGGGCCAAAGTCTCTTAGGACACAAAGTCTTTCCGCCTGTTTACTGCTGAATCAGAGACTCAGAGTTTTGTATGACTGCATCTGTAGTTTGTGTAAAGCACCAAATTTCACACTGATAAAGAAATATATTTTGCAGCACAATACTATTTCACTGTAAGCACAGTTACTAATAAATAGCTTATTTTTTATAACAAACAAGACATACAGCTGTAGTTTACAAATTTAATGTGCAAGGATTTTCTTTCACAACTGATATGGGCAATGGCTTTATGGCTTTCCATTCTCCAGTTGCCTCGGAACCTAAGTTCCTGCCAAACACCTCTAACAAAGTTTAGTATACAGTCTAATATACTGTTCTAGTCACGCATTTCAGATCCTGTTTTTCTTTTAGGTATATTTTTAGGGCTTAATATGAAAACATGTTCTGCTGATACTTTACTTTCCAGACTTGTTTAAGGAAATGTTTTGTAATAAACTTTACTGTTGTCCTTCTGTGAAACCATTTAAGCACTTTTGCTACTGTGAGAATCGGGAATTGTTTTTCTGCTGATTTTACAAAAACATGTCCATTAACAGAAGTCTGAAAGGAAACATCTGTGAGAACCAAACTGCTCATGAAATATCCTACATCCATTAACAGATGTTAGTAAACTGTTCTGCAAACATGAAGAAAGCATGTAATACTTGCTTTCCAGAATTGCTTTTTAGGCTTTTTTGCTGATGCTGTGAAGAAGCCTGTCTGTTATACATATAGTATGGATGTCCATTTTACATTGCTAAACTCTATTCAAGCAAACCTTTTATTCTATGCTTTATCTTTCAGCTTATTTACAGCAACATTATTTTCTTTTATTCACTACTAAACATACTCTAACACTCCTCACCAGTACATCCTTCAAAGTGAAAGTAGGCACCACAACCTCTGAAACAGCAACACTTATGTAAGGAATCCCAAGGGCTCTATTTTAGCTCCTCTGCTAATTTCAGTGTTTATCAAGAAACTCCCATCTGATCATCTTCTGATACATCTAATTCTTTATGCATAGGAAATTGTCATCTATAGGTCAAACAAATTCCACTCTATTAAACAAACATGGCTTCAAGATGACTTCCATAACCTCAACCAGTGGGCTAATATGCCAGAAAGTTATACTCAATCCCTCAAAAACAAAATCAATGCTATTTTGAACCAATCAAAAACTAGCCAAACCACCCAGCTTTCTAAAATTAATGATGTGAACAATACCACCATAGAAGCTATCACATCGTTCAAATACATTGCCATTTTGCTAGACCTATCTCTTAATTTCAACTGCACATTCCAAACAAATGAAAAAGATCAACACACTATTGTTTTGCACAAACAAGCTATCACTTCTTCTGTCAAAGCCAACCAAAGCTGCCATCAGTAAAAGGAATACTCTTATCATCATCATCATCATCATCATCATTAGCCCCTCCTTTTTCCCATTTTTCTTCATGGGTTGGGTATTGTGTTAACTGTCACCAACTCTCTCAATTCAGTGCTGCACTCCTGCCTTCTTCAACACTCATGCCTGACAGTCACAGATCTTCTTTCACACAAACCATCCACCACTTTGATGGATGTCCTCACTTCCTCTTACCTTCTTCTTGTCTGTCCAAAATCTTCCTCACCAGATTGTCTTCTGCTTTTCTACACATGTGCCCGAGCCACAGTAATTTGTTCTGTTTGATCTTTTCTGCAATTGGAGCTACTTTGGCTTCTGCACTTATGTCCTCATTTCTTTGTCTGTGCCACAGTGTGCATCCTACCACCTTTCTCAGGCACTTCATTTCCATCACCTTTAGCTTCCTGAACTGTTCTGCCTTTACTGTCCATGTTTCTGTACCATACAGTAGTACTGGTCGCAGCACTGTCTTGTACACCTTACTTTTCAGCTTCTTTGGCATTCTTCTGTCATAGACTACACCTGATACTCTATACCAGTTGGCTGCAGTGCCTTTGATTCTAGCTTTGACCTCTTCATTCAGACTACCCTTCTACTCAACTATCCCTCCCAGATACTTGAAGCTGTTTACCTGTTCCACTATCTTCCCTTCTATCTCTATTTTCAGCTTTTCCTGATTTCCTCAATTTGCTGCCATTACCACCATCTTACTGTGCTTAGTTTCATCCCATGTGCCTTCAGATTTGCATTCCATTCTCCTATCCTTTGCTGAAGTTCCTGCTCAGAGTCTGCCTGTACTGCCACATCATCTGCATACAGTAGCTTTGTTGATCCATCCCCTCCAACTTGTTTGCTAACTTAGTTCATTACCAGTATGAACAGCAGTGGGCTGAGAGCTGAACCCTGATGTCCACCCACTTCCATTAGGAACCACTCTGTGAGGCTCAACACTGTTTGTACTTGAGTCATTGCATCATTGTACATAGCTTGCACTAATTCTATCAATGTTTCTGGGACTTCAAACCACCGCAGTACTGCCCAGATCAGCTTTTGTGGGACCTTGTCATATGCTTTCTCTAAGTCTAGGAATGCCCAATTGGACTCACTCCTTATCTCCAGCTTCTTCTCAAGTATTTGTCTTAATGCAAACATTGGGTCAATTGTGCTGCATCCTGATCTGAATCCAAACTGCTCATCTTCCATCTTACATTCTACTGCTCTGCGTATCCATTTATCAATCATCATTTCCAGAACTTTCATACAATGTGATAGGAGTTTGATGCCTCTGTACTGCCCACAGTTGTGGACGTCCCCTTTGTTCTTGTACACTGGCACAACTATGCTTATTCTTCAGTCATCTGGGATATGCCTTTTTCTCTTTACTGCTTTGAGTACCCTCAGGAGCCATTTCTCCTCTATCTCACCCAGCATCTTTATCATGTCTGCTGTGACCTCATCTGAGCCTGCTGCTTTCCCTGACTTCATCTTCCTTAGTGCTGTTCTTACTTCTTCTAGAGTGGGCTCCTCTTCTTCTCTCATTGTAGGCTGTTTCTGGGGTAGTACAGCATCTGTGGGGTTTTCTTCATTCAGAAGCTGCTGGAAATACTCCTTCCATCTGCCTTTGATGTCATTTGGAGTGGTGAGCAGGTTGTTGCTGGCATCCCTTATGAAAGGTTTCTGACTATCCTCTTTATCTTTCTGTCTTTGCCTTGCAACCTGATATAGTTTCTTTGTGCCCCTTACTGAGTCACTTTCCAGAAGTTGGTACAGTGCCTCCGATGCCCTATTCTTTGCTATTGCAACTTCTTTCTTAGCTTCTTTGTTACCCAACCAGTAGTCCTTCGTAGCCTAGTCAGTCTTTTCTGTCTCCCACTTCTTCCTGCACTCCTTCCTTCTTTTGATGACTTCCTGGACTTCTGCATTCCACCACCAGCTTTCTTTATGTACCTTATTTCCATACCTGGCATGGCCACATATCTTTTCTGTAGTCCTAACACATGCTGTTTTTAGGCACTGCTATTCTTCTTCAACTACACTTATTTCCTCCTCTTCATGGGGTGCTAGAGCCCTGAGTAATTCCTTGAACTGTTGTACTTTCTCTCCAGTCAACTTCCAGGTCTTCAGCCTGGTCTCTGTTGACCTTAGAGCCTTCTCTGACCACTGCTTGCAGCTGATTGTGGCAACTGGTGGTTTATGCTGTGGGCCAACTGTTTCACTGTGGATGACTTTGCAATCATGGATTCTACCCCAGTGCCTTTTCCTTACTAGGAGGAAGTCCACCCGAGTTGCATGTTGACTACTCTTGTATGTGATTTTGTGACTGTCTCTCTTTTTGAACCATGTGCTGGCTTCTATCAAGCCATTTGCCAGACAGAAGTCTAGAATGGCTTTGCCTTCTTTATTCCTGTTGCCCCACCCATGTGGACCCAGGCAGTACTCATATCCTGTTCTGTCTGTCCCGATATGTGCATTCATGTCACCCATTATCAACACCAATTCATGTTGTCCTGCTTTATCTAGTATGCCCTGCAACTGCTGTCTGACTGTACTCTTTTCCTTACTATCACAACCCTGCTGTGGGGCATAGGCTGAGATTATGAATACTGCCCTATCATTACACTGGAGTCTGACTGCCATGAGTCTGTCATTAATTCTGATGATATCCCTCACTGCCTTCTGAAGCCTCTCTCTCATCACAATTCCTACACCATTTCTGGTCTGTCCTCCACCTAAGTAGTAGCCTCTGGATCTTGGCTTTGCTGCACTGCTCTTCCCTATCGTCTATTGGATACATAGGATGTCTAGCCTCCTCCGTATCATCATATCATCCACTTCTAAGCTGCGTCCTGTCAGTGAACCTACATTAAGTGTAGCAATTCTCAATTCATGCTTGGCAGGTTGGTTGGTTTTATGTCCAGCTTTTGCTCAACAGAGCTATCCCAGGTAACCCAGATTGGGCAACTAGACACTGGCCAGCCAGTAGCTTATTGGGCTTTATGATGGGCACACACTGCCAATAGGGGCACATATATCCCTCCCACTGTTAGCAAGGGTTCCTGGTATGGGTCAGAGTAGGCCAGGCCCTCAACCCACTTATCACCGTTAACTACCAATTCCCATTTTTGGTGACATTAGTCAATATGACCAAATCACCTAGAGACATATTTTACATCGTCAAGTGGCTAGCCCTGCCATGGCATGCAGTCTGTGATCTGTGTTCTCCTATCTTGAGGATACTGCACATCACAGTAGATGCCCAAAGTGGTAGGTCTGTACAACTCTTCCTTCTACAGGGCACCATGTAGTGTCTGTGCTGTTGCCCACAGCTCCATTCATTGGTGAGCTTCAGATGGAAACACTTAGCATGTTTTTCGGACATGGAAGAAACCACACAGAGACACAGATAGAACATGCAAACTCCAAACAGGCATTGGTCAGAGGTCAGGATCAAACCTTGCACCTTGTGCATGGGAGGCGAAGACCTTAACCACTAAGCCACCTGGTGTTATTTTATCTTTAATACTCTTATTTCAACTTGAATATAGAGTATCCATTATAGCTGTAGCCTCAAAGAAAAATGCCACCACCCTACAAACTATCTCCAATGAAATCTGCTGATTCATTAATAACTCCCCAATAATGAACATCACTGCCTAAGTCTCACCAAAGCTAAATGTCTCCCAGTATATTTGAGGGCCAAATTTCTATTAGGATCTCTAATTCAAAAAGCCCTTTCTCCAGAGACATCAACTGCTGTCACTCATAAACTTTTCATCCAAACCTCCACGTATAATCTCAGAGTTATCTCTCAGTCCCAACCCACCTTACTAACTGAAAAAACTAAACTTTACTGCATGCTGACCATGTATTCTGCATCCTAGCACCTAATCTATGAGAATCCATTTCTCTCTCAGTCTGAGAAATCAAAAAGTACTCAGACTTCACATAACAGCTCAAGGAACACCTCTTCACCTAGACAAAGTACAGCTGCATTCATTCAGGTCATTTGACATGCACCCTGCAGCTCTTTTACACCCCTTTATCCATATTTCATCTTTCCATATCTCATCTTGTCATTCCCTTACTTTTTGCTTTTCAGTCATCCTACTTCCCTTTTCTCTTTGCATATGTCTTGTCCTTTTTACTTCTCTTATCTCTGCATAGATCTATCACCTTTTTCCTTTCTTCTCCCCATGGTATTCTCTCCTGAAACTACTCTCACTTGCCTCTTCTAATATCTTTATACTTCTCTATACAGTGACATGCTGCTATCCTTGTAGCATAAGCCGTCTCATTGATTAGGTCTAAGCATAATTCCAATTTTACATCCATATTTGACATTGTAAGCTTCTTCTTGATCTGTGTTATACCATATTCTTGCTTCTGTAAATATGTATATATATATATATATATATATATATATATATATATATATATATATATAGATATATAGATATATATATAATATTATATATATATATATATATATATATATATATATATATATATATATAGATGTTTTTCCTTGTATCTGCAAATATATTTTGTCCATTTCTTATGTGATCCTATTCACTGGGGCTGTTCCAGCAAATGGTTTATTGAGATCGGTGCACTAAAAATATGCATACATATACATGTAAATAAATAAATGAAATAAACACAGCTTCCAGTCTCTATTGGTGCCTCAGGTCTTTAAGTCATTGACTTTTTAAGTTTAGGATCTCTGGGGTCATTCCAACTGATTGATATGCATAGTAAGACCATTGTACTCTTTGATTAGTCTAATCAGTGCAAAGGGGTAAGAACTGTTTTTTTGATCTAGTGAAATACCTTTTTTCTTTGAGCTGTTCAAAGTAAAAAGATTTCCTAACCACTGCTCTAATATAATGGCCAAATGAAATGGAGGTATCCAACCTAGTGCCCAGGTCTCTCACAACCTTCTTGTTATAAAGCAGTGTGTTTTCTACAATATAATCTGGAACTAGAAGTTGTTTACTGAATTTGATAATATTGCACTTTTTTAGCATTGAGTTTGAACCCATTGTTTTCTGTATACCAGTTATTGACAAGTGTAAGCTCCTGTTTGAGTACTTGTATGACAAAGATTTCTTAACAACGACTCTCAGCTTACAATCTTCTACAAACTTTGCCAAAAAGAGATCTTCTTTTGATATATAGAGATCTGGGAAGTAGGTAACAAATAGCAGATGTCCCAGCACAGATCACTGAGGAAATCCACTTGTTATCTTCATGTTCTTGGAGGAGGTTCCCCCTACTGTTGCCTGTATATTGGACAGATAAATTTGTCTTGTTTTATTATATTTGCATGTGGTACAATATCGAATGTCTAGGCAAGGAGAAAGTGGGCTGTGTAGACCAGTTATCTATAGACTACAGTCTGAGAGACCCTTTGAAGAATTCACTAGATTATTCAGACAAACTCTTCCCTTGGCAAAGCCAAACAAATGGGAGGCAAGTCTGATAAGATATTTTATATAATTGTTAATTAGGTCAGTTATTGTGTGTTCCAAGGCTTTGCATATAAGACTTGTTACACTAATAGATCTGTAATTCCTGGGTCAGTGGTGGAGCTACCCATGTGGAGTGGCATCTCAACAGCCATGCATCACATCTATGGGGCAAAGCCTGCTGTTATACTCAGATGAATAAGATAGAAGGGTGAGGCCACCATGACTTGTTTAGCACTATTTATTAGCCAAATAAGTACATTGTCTTGCCCCGTGGGTCAGACGTTCTTCATTTTGGAGAGTAATTTTAGTACATGTTGTTGTGATGGTTGCTGGCTTCATTCCATTTGGGATAAGTGAGCTCAGAATAGATGTCACTGGAATGAAGTTAGTACTACATTTATTTTCTTTATTTATTTTTATTTATTTTATGTTTGTTTACTGGGATAATCCAACTAGGTAAGAGGCACATTTTCAGAGAAGGGCAGGTGGGAAAAGCCCAACAAGTTGCAGAGAATAATCACAGCTTAAATTATTACAAGCATATGTTAGGACAGGATGATGAGAAAAGCATTTAGCTTTAATATTAGTTACAATTGTCAGAGAAAAGAAAAACACATTTATAGCTATAATAATAGTCAAAATTTTTCAAATAAGAAAAATTATAATATTTAGAGGAGACATAACCACAACTGAGGAAAAAGCGCCATTTAGCTAAACATAGCTTGAGTTTTATATGTGAATAGCTAAAAGTAAGTGTTAGTGGTTAAGTCCAGAAGTAGAAGATGAAAGGTTTACATAGTCAGTTTGAGTATGTTGACAGGAATGTGTTCTGGAGAGTAGGGTGGAGACAGTGGTCAGTCAGGATTTAGGCAAGAGCAATGACAGTTATGAGAGAGGTGAGGCTTAAGCTGTATCAGTACGTTGGCAATATTCTTGGATAAGTAGAGATAAAACCATTATGAATAACCTGTCAGAAATGCTGTTATTGCTTATTTTCCTGACATAATTAAAGAAGGATTTCTAGTTGCCCATGGCTTCTGTTGCTAGTCTGAGTTCATGGGCTGCCTTCATTTTTCTAATGTCCTTTTTTAGTTTCTAATATGTTTGATGTTTTATTTCATTTGGGGGTCTTTTGTCCTGTTATATAGGTTAGTGGGTTTCTTCCTTTTATATACTAAATACTCTTAGTATGTATGGTACTTCATCATAGAATTGTAGATGTGTACATTTGAAATCCTTGAATTCTGTGATATTTTTTTTCTGATGGTTTAGAAATTTTGATGGAGAAGGTTACTTTTTTATGATGTGATTTGATCAGAGAGAGGTGACAACTTGGGGGATGGCATCTAGAAATGCTAAATTTATTACGGCCAATTCAAGTATGTTCTGTCCTGTAGTGAGTTCTTTAACATTCTTGTCCAGGGAGTCCTTGTTTATGTCATTTAAGAAATGTTGTGCATATCCTACATTGCTGGTATAAGTACCACAGTTTATCATTGGGTAGTTAAGGTCACTGAATTTATAATGTTCCTACTTATAAGGAGTTCACCAAGAATATTTAGGAATGCTATATGATTTTCAAGAAAATCAAGGGGGTCCTGCAGTATGATGTGATCTTAAAGCTGATTCCATTTAGTATGGTTTGAATTTCTTTACTGTCTCCTTGTGGGTCTTTTGGTATCTGCCTCGAGGTAAGTGTTTTCTAACAAATATGGATATGCCACCACAGTTTTCATCTGGTCTAAACAAGTGATACGCACAAAATTCATGAACAGAGGAAGTGCTCTCTGGGCTCTTAAACCAGATTTCTGTAACAACATGTACATAGATATGGTCCAACTTTAGGAGGGGCTCAAAGTCTGGCAGCCTGTTATTTAGACTTCTAGGATTAAGTGGAACTATTTTGAATTTTTTTCTTTTTTTGGAAGTTAATTTGAGAGGACTGTTAACTAGACTCTGTCTACAAAAGGCACAGTGAAGGCAGGAATAGCTTTTGTCAATGTGAAGAAGCCTTGGAATGAGAGGTGCAAACCATCCTTGGTGAAGCAAGTACAGTTGTCAAGCAACCCTTTCCATGTTGATGTATACTGGATTGCCATAGGATGAGAGAGAGTATTTAACCATATGTTAATGCCAGTAATGCTTTTTTTATACTTCAGCATCATTCTTGGTGAGGGAAGTATTCTACTCAATACCAAGGTCTTTCATGCTTCTGAAACATGCATGGAGAGTTATGTCAAGTCTCTCTGAATGTCCCTCAGGGTTTTGCTTGCCAGGTAATTTACCTCAAAATGGACAACCACCATGTTGTAATCATATTTGTTTGGTTTAAGTATTCTCCAAGTCTTTGAAACATCTGCAATCTTGGCTCATGAAAGAAAACTCTCTGTCACTTTGCCTTTGCCTCATCTCATAAGAGAGGAATCAGTGAGTCAGTTATGGAGTCGCCAATCACTAATACAGTTCTTTGGGTGTACGTAGATTGCTTTGGTTTAATCAGTAATCAGTGTTGCTGTCCTGGATTTGTGCTGGTCTTTGCTCCTACTAGACTATTGAGGTTAGCCCAAGGATTATTAACTGCTTCAGTATATGATAATTTAGTACAGGTATGTGAGAAGTGTGGCGTAGGTGAGTAATGACTACAAGATGTGCTTGGTTGTGAGAGTGAGGCCTCACATGTGACTACATACTTACATCTATCTCAAACAGTGGCAAGTAAAATCAGAGGTCATTGTCAGTGAGCATCAGGCCTTGTTTTTACATTATCTGGATATACCTCATACTATGAGGCTGGCAACAGAGGAAAGAGTAGCTCGCTGACCCCCCCCTCCCCATTCTGGACCAATAGTGTAAAACGTATAAGGAAAAATAATAGATTATAAAAGCATTTTGGCTACTGAATTAAAGTATTAGTTCAAAGAAAAGTAATAAACATACCCCAATATTCAATAAAATACATGTGGGCTCTGAAGATCCTACATGGAATGTACCAGTATACACAGCTACTGTTCTGCCTTGGCAGCGAGCCATACATATTAATTATGGTGGGCTGCCAAGGGAGATCACGATAACACGGATCTTGAATCTGTGTAAGCAACATTGTAGAGGCTGTCCTGTACTTGTGGACTATCCAGAAAACGTCTGGACAGTTGGTAAGCACAACACAATACCTTTCAGCCTGATAACCTGGACCAAAAGATGAACAACAGATATTACTTCATGAAATTTCAATTTTATTTTTTTTTAACTTTATGTGTTTTTTTGTGCAGTGTGGCCCATTGTGCAGCTATGCCTAGCATTGCTCACATATACAGTAGACATCTGCTAGACATCTAAAGATAGAAACCAGATGTATTCAATTTTAATTGTTTTTTCATGTGTTTGTTTGCACAGTGCAGTCTGTTGCTTAGCTATGCTTAGCCATGCTTATATATACAGCAGACATCTGGTAGACAGCTAACAATAGAAACCAGATGTATTCAATTGTTGTAGTTCTGTGATGCTTAATAACATGCAAATCCATGCAGTGAAGCTGAACTACACTTACAGGTACCTTTGTAGTATATGTGAAGATAGAGTAGTTCCCTTCACAATCCCAGTGACTAGATAGGTTGAGGCATGAACTACAGTATAGAGCTCTTAGGCTCAAGTCCTGAGTAGTCATACTTTTTACATTTATTGCTGTAAAAATGTGTCATGTCACTGAAACATAGGTTGGCATCTTAACTTGGTTGTGGATATGCCTGGCGATGTTGGTGAAGGAGTGCACTTTTGTGTGCAGAAGTGGGGAGTGCAGGAGTCCAGAGCTTTTGTTTGAGTCCTGGTTAAGAATTATGAACCCTGGTTGCTGCAGGACAACTACCAGGGCTCAGAATGTAAGTCTGAGGCCTGAGATTGTTTATCCAGGGAACTTATCAGTAGCTACTGGTATCCCCCGCACTGGTGAGCAGGGTTGTCATCGCTACGACCACCTGAGGCATAGGAAGATGGGAACCTTGGACATCTGGGTTCAAGAAGCTAGAGCTGGCCAAACCCTACAGATATGTAAGTAATTTTGCCAGCAATTTAGAAATATACAAGCTGAATCTGTGCAAAACTGGTATGCATAATGGTTTGCTTCTCATACCACGGCTGCAGAAGAAAAGGATCACAATGTCCAGTCCCATGCAGGGTGCTTGGCCAGGGAGAGGCAATCATGTGGCAAGTAGGAAAACATCAAAGAATTAACTTAATGCATAAATGTAATTATACAATAAATTAATTACAGAATTTGCAGTCTTAACAGGCAGGTATGACATACCTGTGACATCTTACATCTTTATTAATGTGTCACTGCCTACCTGAAATGGTAAAACAAGTTAAAAAAGTAAGAATGTTGTACTATGTAGTATAGCCTCCAAACAGCAGGGGGTCTATCCAGGTTAACAGTCACTGTACACTTTAGGTTGCACGCAATAAATTAACAGGGTATATGGGTTAGTTAACAGAAGCCCTACACTGCTATCCATGGTCTATATGCCAGAGGTGAAGCAACATTAATCAATATATTTGAAAGGGTGATGGTGCTTTCATAAGTAATGTTTTTTAAATAAAGTGTTTACTATTCCTGTATGTACTGTATGTATGTTCTAATCTGACACCAGTCAAGTGTTACATGTAACTGAATAAAGAATGCAGTAACAAATATCAGAAATAAAAGTAGTAAAATACCCAGAGTATGGTTTGAGCTGGTGTTCTGCTCATTTTGTCCTAATGAAAATCAGTCAATGAACAATATATATGGGTAGGTTAACTGAAGCCATGGACAGCTATCAGTGTGTCTAAATGCCAGATTTTAAGAAACATTACCAATAAAGTTTAAAAGGAGATTGTGCTTTGATAAGTAATCTTTTCAAAAATATTCATTATTTCTGTATTCACTGCTTGTGTGTTCTAATCTGACACCAGTCAACTGGTGCATATTAACTAATAAATAATGCAGCAATAAATTTCAGAAATAAATGTAGTGCAATATTCAAATTAAGTATCAAGCTTCATTTCTGATAAATTTCCCCAAAATCTGCATAGATAGCACTCAGTAAATGAGTAGGGTATACGTTTAGTTTAATAGATGTCCTACACAGCCATACATGTGTGTAACTGCCAGATTTCAAGTGTTCATAGGTTCATAGGTTGGTACAAGGCTATCGGCCCTAGGGCCCTGCGGCCTATGCTAGCCTAGCCATAACAATTCCCTGGATATTTCTTCCCACAATACTTACTTCTCTGGACCCCTGTCTAGCAGGGCAACTGACATGATCCCCGAGGTGAATTTCCTATCTCCCATCCAATCATCAAGGTTCCTTTTGAAGAGGGCCAATGAGGCACTCTGCTTGACATGTATGGGCAGTCTATTCCAGAGTATGGGGAGTCTCTGGGTCAGGAACCTATCCCTCCAGCATGTTTTGTTCATTGTGATGACAAGGTTTAGATCCCCGGAGTGTGTGGCACTGAGTGATTGGGATTTCTTTAAGTGGAGCATGTCCAACAGCTCAAGGTTTGACATGGCCTTGTATGTTAAGTAGAGATTGCCTCTTAGTAGACGATATGCCACAGAGTATAGCTGGAGTTTTTTTAGATGGTAAGCATATGGTATCTGCTTTAAGCCTGTGATTTCTTAGTGAGGTATTTCTGTGTCCTTTCCAGCTGTTGCAGATGTCTTGTGAGGTACATACCAAATGGGGCATTATACTATATATATATATATATATATATATATATATATATATATATATATATATATATAAACTAATGTTTTCAAATAAAGTACTCATTATTCTTGTGGTTACTACTTTGGGTTTCCAATCTGATAGCACACAGAGTTGTGCATGTGTGTAAATGTATGATTTCAGACAAAATGTTGCAGTAAAAGAGATGGTGTTTTGAGAATTTGTTATATTCAAATAAAGTGCACATTATTCCTGTAGTCACTGCTTGTGGGTTCTGATCCCATGGCAACCAACTGAGAAATGACCAGCTGTCTAGTGTAATTAGTGTATACGAACATACCTCTCAGCTGTCATGATTTTTGCAGAATGTAATAAATACTGCCCTATATGTCTGGTCCTTTGATTTGCAGATATATAACATTACTTGGCATGCAATTTAATGGCAAATCCATTAACAGAAGACCTTGCCACTAATGTATCAGCACACCATGTAAAAATGTTACCTGTAGTTGTGCCTTTGCACCACCATTTGGTAGGACTTGGCCAATAATGGCCCATGCTAACAGGTTGAGAGCTATGTATGTGCAACATCATCTATGCAGCATTTGCAGTCACTGTACTCACAATTGAAATCTTACATGTGTAGAAGTATGTAGTAAAAGTCTGTGTAGTAATATTACTTGCAAAGTTACTAATGTTTTTTCTCTCTCACCCACCCCTTCTCATCTTTAATTTATCAATTATATTTATTATTATAATTTGATATTAATATATTATTTGTAACTACCTCTTATGTCTGCCTTGTATATAATTTCAAATTGCTTTGCAGTTAAAATACTTTCATTTATGTTACTTATTGTTGAGTTCCTCATTATATTCCTTTCTATTTTATCTATTAATCATTGCTATCTTCTATTATGTTAATAGTAACATTGATTTGGTTACATTTATTTTTACCTTATGTTTATACTTAATTTACTACAGAATGACAAAGTAGGCCAGTTCCAGGTGATCCACTTACCTTGGATCCCCTGGCCATAGCATTGGGGCCCAGCATGTCTGGCCTGCAGGCTTGTGGCATCCCCTCTGCTACCCATGCACTACCTTGACCATGTGTAGTTATGCCTCACAGGCTGGTGGTGGTCCCCCCATGGGAGTGGAAGTGGAGGAGGTGATTATGTCACCCATGAAGAATTATCAGACATGGTACATGGGCTGCTGTACCAAACTCTCAATGCATACCTGCGCCAGATGAAGAGCATGCTGTCCATCCTGGTGGATCAGCCTCACCCCAGGCAATGGCATCAACCACTGCCTCCACAGGACCAGTGAAGTTAAAGTGCTGACAGTCCCATGGGTCTGGACTTCAGTCACACTGCTACTGTGTCTGACATCCGTGGGATTGGGATTTGACAACACCCTCTCCCACCAAGGTGTCCAACCCCCCTCTTGTCTCACACCAACACTGTCTGCTGTCTTGTCTGTCTGCAAAAGCTACCACACCTTCCCAACTTACCTCCCCCACACGTACCTATGTCCCTTCCCCAACATGTCACTCTTACCTTAAAGAAAATGGGCACCTGTCCCAAAAAAAATATTGTGCCATTCATAGCTCTCCATTTTGGATACATGTCCATTGGGCACACTTAATTTGGTCCAATTGGCTTGACAACACACTTATGTTGTCCTCATCCCTCTCTCTGGGGGTGGCAGTCAAAATTCAGCTAAAAAAATGTATTAAAGTGCACAGTTGTTGCTGTACAAGAAATGGATAGCTATGGTTCTTCCCTACACCCTTCCTGCACATACCTACCTGCCTTTCACTATGTTTTCTCCTGCTTACACCCCATTTCACCACTGTCCTATCTCCTCATTTTTCATTTCTTTAAAGATTTTTTTGTGACATGCTGCTCATAAGCTAAATAGCAAAATGCTGATATATGTGTTTAAATTATATTAATCACATTCAAAAAGTATACCCATGCCCTGTTTTGAACACAGGACCATCATGCCCGCAGATCAGTGCATGAACACACCAACCCACCAAGCCACCCAGCTATTAATTAACCCAGCTGTTTTAAGCAAAACATAATAACTGCTATTTTCACATCATTGTGTGTTTAAGTAATGCTGTGCATCGTGGAGTGTCGCACTAATTTGATAAAAGAGTAATAGAAAAATGGGAATGTAACTTGAATTCTGGTATAGGAATACATCACTATAAAGCCAGACACATAATAATGGATGTAAGTGAGGTCTCTAACTGCAGGTAACTGTGCAATTATATCTGCAACATTTAAAAATACACCTGCCAAATCATTAATGGAAAAATAGGTGTTTAACTGGAACTCTGGTGGAGAAATACATCTCTATAAAGCAATACACAGAATAATGGATTTAATGAGGTATATAATAGCATGTAAGTGTGCTATTATATACTGAAAAATACATTTGCTACAACAGTGACTTAGTAGCTCAGTCTGTTAAATGTCTTACAGATGTTATTTTTTGGCAAACATGGTCTTGGGTTCAAATCCAGTGGTGTCTAGCATTTAAAATATATGTATGTGTACATCACCATTGTGAATTCCGATATGAATGACTGTCTCATTACCTATTTATCCACCCAAAGCATTTCAGATGCATTGTCTGCTTTTCAATGATGGAAGTCAAAGGCCTGCAGATAGGAACACAGTTAACATATTCATATTACAACAGTAGAAAGTGCATAGAGTGGCAGGTCATGCATTACTATGGATTCACAGAGGATTATAAGTTATGTAATTCAAGGGAGACCCAGTAATATCAGATTGCAACACACAATCATTTGCTATTGATATTGCAGATTAAAACATTAATGGAAAAATAGGTGTTTAACTGGAACTCTGGTGGAGAAATACATCACTATAAAGCCATACACAGAATAATGGATTTAATGAGGTATATAATAGCATGTAAGTGTGCTATTATATACTGAAAAATACACTTGCTACAACAGTGACTTAGTAGCTCAGTCTGTT
The DNA here is from genome assembly GCF_019279795.1 of Protopterus annectens. NCBI lineage: Eukaryota > Metazoa > Chordata > Ceratodontiformes > Protopteridae > Protopterus > Protopterus annectens. The sequence goes on along the minus strand of NC_056725.1, from coordinate 1,064,863,337 downwards.
AAATGTCTTACAGATGTTATTTTTTGGCAAACACGGTCTTGGGTTCAAATCCAGTGGTGTCTAGCATTTAAAATATATGTATGTGTACATCACCATTGTGAATTCCGATATGAACGACTGTCTCATTACCTATTTATCCACCTAAAGCATTTCAGATGCATTGTCTGCTTTTCAATGATGGCAGTCAAAGGCCTGCAGATAGGAACACAGTTAACATATTCATATTACAACAGTAGAAAGTGCATAGAGTGGCAGGTCATGCATTACTATGGATTCACAGAGGATTATAAGTTATGTAATTCAAAGGAGACCCAGTAATATCAGATTGCAACACTCAATCATTTGCTATTGATATTACAGATAAGCACAGTTGCACAGCTTACATAGACATACCAAGGTTATGCTAGCAACAAGGATTGCAAGCACACACATTCCAGAAGACTACCATAACATAACACATGGTTTGCAGTTGTCCATATGGTTAAAATAATGGTAAATGTATCCCTACCTTGTTCAATGCCACAACAAACATGTTGCCTTTTACTCTGTTAATGATACATTTGGCTAATATACTTACCTTAAACACATACCTGAATTTCCTGTAGGATGGGTTCCCTCAATCAGGGTCTGGCTGTACACCAAGACTGCCACTGGCCACACTGTTATTCATAAGTGTTGTTGTGCTCCACACTCTGTAGCCTCTCTCACTATGCCTGTTGCCTGCAGCACCAGCATCAGATGAAGCCTGCAGCACACAGGTGTATAAAATAAATATCTACTACAAACATTCTCTCTCTGCTGATGCAGTATCTCTACATCAGTATTTCCACCCAATCATATGAGAAAGGGGTGAATTCTATATCTCCTTCAATAGTTGCATGGGAGTGCCTGATTACACTGCAAATCAGCTGTCTATGCTTCAATTAACATTCCTGAACCACAGATTGGTTCAGAGGCAAACACCTGCTAATGAGAACCATCTTAAAAAGCTAAACTCCTAGCTAGGAAAACATTGTGCATGAAAGTTGTTTTCTATGGTGAACTCGTTGCCACAACATGTATATATCTGTATCTTTCAAAAGGGGAGTATTGTACTCCATCAGATATGTAACCATTTTGTTTTCAACATGAGGCGTTTGCTTTAATATAATTAGGGGGAATGGAGATTACATCAGTAAGCCTTTCTTATAACTGTACAGGTGACATGACATTGAGGATGTAGACTACAGCAAGGGTTTCATGCTGTCTGTTAACTAGGGACACAGGTCTCCTGGATACGGCCTTTGGACACAGTTGTAATACCACACAGTTATATATTTTGGCATTGTACTATATACTACATATGTTATGAGGGGTCTTTCCTGCTATGGGCCACACTAAAAGTGAACTCCTATGTTGGGTGTCTGATCATATGTGAGTATCTATCATGGCACAAGCAGGTGTAGGTCACTATTGCCACTATCCATGTTGCTTCCACACCCTTTGCATGATTGTCACACTGTTGCATATGAGATGTGTAATCAAGTGGAGAATACTGATAGCCTTCCTTAATTGCTGTATCTGTACATGCTGTACACCCACGTATGTGATCCTGACATGTGTTCAATTTATTTTGTATTTCAGGTGATAAAATGCATGCCATATGTAGCCCACCTTTCACTGAGGTGGAAAACGATCTCATAATTGAAGCAGTAAGACAATGCTACCAAGTCCTGCTGTCCAGACAGAGGGCAAATAGGCAACAGCGATAAGCCTTGTGGGATGAAGTGGTCCATAACATAAATGCTGTGGGTCATCAGAGTTGCATATATGAGCAGGTGGGACACCATGCCATAGACATGATCCACTCGGCATGCAGATGGGCAGCGGATGTTGCAAGGGATCGTCAGATCACTGGTGGTGGGCCTGCAGTGGAACAATCTCTATCAGCCACTGAGGAATTCCTGGTGAACATTGCAACACAGGACAGCTCCCAGGCTTCCCTCACACCATATGTTGTGGATGTGAGTGCCACCTTTTTCACCCAAGAGGAGCATCCAGGTATGTTTTTTGAATCAGTATCAGATTACTGTAGCATTTAGCATGCCAGGGTGTACATAGGTTTACATGGGTGTCAGGCATTTTATGGGGTGAGTTTTAAGCTCATACAGACATTGTGACCCACATACCTGTTACCATACTGGCTGCTGTAAATGAGGGATATTTGGATGTATTACCAGTGTTGTACTGGTGCTGTTTACATTACCTCTCAATCAATTTTTTTCAGAACCATCAGAAACAGAAAGAGGCTGTGCCCCTGCCACTGGTAATATCAGTTAGTCACATATGTAGATTTATTTCAAGGTGTTAGCTAAAGTGTCATCCCAGGCCTGCTGGCTGGATTAATGAACTGTCTGCATGACTGAAAAATAAAGAGATATGTTCTGACTGTGCACATTTTAGGGCCATACGTAGGCCTTGTAGGTGTGACCACGGTGATTTATTTCACAGTATTGACAGGACTTTTCAGATAGCCATGCCTGTAAACTGTGCAGAGTTCTGCAGAATGTCAACAGGGTACATAGTGTATGCATTGCTCATGAGAGTCCAGTTTAAAGAGTTCTTTTTGTGAAATAATTGCAAATTTGGATAAGAAATGTATGACCTTATGTCCTACTATCTCAGATTGTGGGTTGTACAAGTCTGTAATAGTGACAGCAGTGTATACAACTTATCATTAAATTCGGCTTCAACTTTATGCCTCTCTCCCTCTCAACCTTCCCTCAGGAAATACCATCAAATATAAGTTCCACTGCTATCACTAGAGAACAGGTCCTTAATGTTCTCTCTAAGGCCAAGAACACTGCATCAGTGGTCCCTGACAATATCCCAGGATGCCTTCTAAATAGAATGAAACATGACCTATCAGGGTCTCTGGAATTGCTATTTAACCACAGCCTCCAAACAGCCTTCAGCCTTTGTGTCTCATGAATGGATAACAGCAACAGTCATCCCTCTGCACAAAGGTGGGCCATCTACAGACCCCAGAAACTACAAACCTATAAGTCTCACCAGTCTTATATGTAAAGCCATGGAATGAATTATCATGGAGATGATCAATAGTGATATAGTAAGCCTCCAGACACTGGACCCAATCCAGTCTGGTGTTGTGAAGAGCAGATTATACCTATTCAACCTGATGGACTTTTTTGAGAATGTCACCAAATCAATGGATGAGGGCAAAATAGTTCATACTGCCTACCTTGACCTGGCCAAGGCATTTGACACAATACCTTACTTGGGTATTGTTGACAAACTCAAGAGGGCTAGGTACAAACTCATATGTCACCCGGTGGATAGCTAACTGGATCACAGACAGTACTCAAGAAGTTAGAACTGGGGAGTCCTCCTCTACAAAAAGGCCAGTCATAAGTGGAGACCCCCAGGGATCAGTCCTTAGACCAGTCCTTTTTGGCATTTACATCTCTGAAGTCAATGCCAATGTCAGTGGTCTTTGGCTGACTAAATTTGCAGATGACTGCAAATTAGTAGCTGTCATTAATCCCATAATAGTATCCTTCAGGAAGTCATCCACTCCTGGTAACTATCATATTGGCAACACACCCCGTAGAGTTGACCCAGTAGTCAGGGACTTTGGGATACACACAGATAATTGTCTAACCTTTGACTATCACATGTCTACAGTACTGAAGAAATCATTCTATGTTGCACATCTTATAAACGAAGGTATGGCATCTAAGTTCAAGGAAGTCATTGTTCCACTGTATTTGGCATTCATCAGACCTATCATTGAGTACAATGCTCCCTTGTATGTGCCTAACCAGGCATATCCAGCAATTGGGGCATGCACAGAGGTTCCTCACTAAAAGAATACAGGTTTTAAGTAAAATGTCCTATGCAGACCACCTCAAGGCTCCATCCCTGTGTTCTGTCTCCTACCTACAGGCTTTTGAGGGGAGATCCATGCCTGACATAAAGGGCATTATCAGATCCCGCTCTGATGGACCTCCTGCATATCTGCAAAACAAACAACATCAGAATTACCCATTCTAAAAAATTAAACCTTGCCTGTGATACAAATAGGACCTGCTGGAGAAATAGGTATGTATCCCAGAGATTACCCCATCTATGGAACAGGCTCCCCATCCATGTGAAGCAGGGTTCCTCCCTAACCCAATTCAAGTGCAACCTGGACAACTGGATGGGGAACAGGAAATTAATTCTTGGTTTGGCACCTATGTCTCGAATAGAGGCAGGCAAGCTGTAAATGTTTCATCTCACAGGCCGTAACTTGTAAATGTTTCATCTCCCAAGCCCATGCTTACACTTATCAAGGGTATCCAAACTTGTCAGAGATTTGGGATGCATGGCTAGACTCATAAAGACCCTTATGGTCATTAGCCTAGTAAACATCTATGAACCTATGAACTTATGAACATATATTGAAAGATAGTACTGCAGATCATAGTAGTGCAGGTATTAATGTGATGCTTTCCCTTTATATCACAGGTGAGCTGGGAGGTTGGTCTTTGTCCCCTTCACAACCTAAAGTCAGTGCCTCCTCAGACTCTGATAATGATGGTGGCCAAATTAAGGCACAGCTGGGGGTTGCAGGGCCTGAATCGGTCACAGAGGTTTACATTCCTTGTCCACCCTCATTATCACCATAAACAGTCAGTATGCCTATGCATATCCAGTCTCCTGAGGCCACAGATATTGCACAGATGGAGGGTGGGGACATTGAACAGGAAAGTATGGCTACTGTGGCTGCAGTGAGTGTCGACACTGGCCGTAGCCAAACAGTTGGTAAGTTTCTACACAGGCGGATTAAAAGGGGTGCTCATAAGATGCCTGCTATCCCTCCACCACCAGTTGCAGGTATCTCATTATGTGTCACTTGGCGTATGTTTAGGGCCATCATGGAGGCACAGGCATGTTCCAAAAGGACAAAAAACAAAATAGACCCAAACGACCAGGTAGAGACAAAAAAAAAACAAATAAAAAATCCACCAAAAGACTTGCAGAACCAAAAGGAACTCGAAGGGAATGCTAACACTGCATTGTTGATACCCTGGAACAGTTGACTGATGCAGTGGAAAGACATTGGTCTATGACAGATCGCACACTACCTGCCTTGGAACACACATTATCTGTGATGGAACATTTGGTTGGAGTTGAGCGTTGGACTCATGGACGTTGGTCAGCAACTAAATCTGTTGAGAGTCCATGTGGCCATGCACTATCACGCTGCCATAGTGGCAATATATTCTGTACTCCAGAGGGGAGTGTGCTGTCCACACCAAGATGTGGCAGGCCATGGGTACATGGTCCTGGGTGGTCCCATGGAGGACACAGTCACAGCAGACAGCAGTCACCCTCAGGTAGTACCTAGAATCTGATCTTGAGCATAGAGGTGCCAGTGCAATTCCTGGTAGAGCCAGTTCTCATGTTCATGGGCAAAGCGAATGAACTGTTCAGTTATACCATACAGAGCTCAAAACTGCCCAACATACAATCACGTAGGGCTAGAACTAAGCGTGGCTTTGTTCACACAGACATTCACACACCACTGTCACACTCAGGTCACTTATAGACACACATGCCACATTTACATGGTCAGTCTTACCTGCTCTCCTTTTTGACTCACAAACATGCTTGCCAACCTATTGGGTCAGCCTAGGCCTCCTGCATCCCCATACAACACCCTATGTAAGTGATGATACCTGTGCCACATCCCTATCATCATTGCCATTGATGCAGGGAAATGAAGCTACATGTCTGATGCATGTGGTGACTATCTACATTAATATGTATTTGTTTCATCCATTATTGTGTTTGACATGCTACTTGTACTGATCAGTCACATATTTTGAATGTTGCCATTTTTAATGTTTAAACCACATTATGTTGTGTATGTTACATTGGATGCTGTTGTAATGGCTGTGTAGTGTCTCATGGCACTGGTTATGTTTCAGTTTCAGGACTGCGTAGAACATACCTATGGGTTCACATCTACAACAAACCTGTGAACATCAGCACACAAAATGGAATGACAGCACAAAAGAAAAATGTCATCAGAAAGGTAAAACAGTATAGTTGCATAATAGGCTAACAAAAACAAGGGTGTCTTTCATCCTAGCCATGCATCCCTAAACTCTGACAAGGTCTGATACTCTTGATAAGTGTAAGCAAAGTTTTGGGAGCTGACACATGGACAGGCTGAGGAGTGTGAGGTGAACTATCTACTGTTTCCCTGTGTTGAATAGAGACATTTGTCCTAAAGCAGTTATCATTGTCATATTTCCATCCTGTTGTGTAACTTCCACATGATTTGCATTAGGGCAGAACTGTGCTTCACAAGCATGGGGAGCCTGTTAAATATTGGGTGTAGTGTCTGGGCTACATACCTGTCTGGCCATAATGTCATGTTTATACCACAGTCAAGGTGTAGGTGTGTAGGACAGGTAATTCTCATGATAGTCCTTTCTTGGACATGCAGGAGGTACACTATGTGGTCTAATGCCTCCCTGCATGGCAGGCGTAAACCTCCCCTCCAAAGCATGTCAGAGACAGAATACAGAGTTATGGGCTTGACATGGTCTGCATAGGACATGTTATGTACACTGTATATTGGTTTAATGTAAAGCCTCTGTGAATGTGACAGTTGTCGGATATGGCTAGCTAGTTACATACCAAAGGTAGCATTGCATTCAGTGACAGGTGTGATGAATGCTGAATACAGTGGAAAAATAACTGTCTTGGATTTGCATACCATACCTTTGTTTATAGGTTGTATAATATAGAATGCATCCCCAAATATTACCAACCCATGACAGTCAGAGGCTAGGTCACTATCTATGTGTCCTTAAGTCCCTGACTAGTGGATCAACTGTTGGAGTTGTGTGGGCAATACTTTAGTTACCAGAGGGTGTATGACTTCCCAATGGATAGTTTTGTGCATTACTGGGCATTTATTGTTAGTCCATGGCTCTGACAACAATTGATTGTCTGTGTCAGCCCATCCTGGATAACTGTTGAGTCAGTGTGAGATTCAAGGAAAGCTCCAAATTTGCAGTCTTCTGAAAATTTAGTCAGTCGCATGCCAATGACAGTGGCTGTGACTGCAAAGAAGTAAATGCCTAAAAGGAGCACCTCATACCACACCCAAACCCACATCACACATACCTACATGTTCAGAGATCTTTACCAGACACATAAGTAGACACCAGACACCTCAGAAACCCAAACTCAAGCTCGCTACACATAACCATATCTCTGCAGAACACAGTACACATAATACCTCAGACACCACTGTCTCACTGATGAAACACTGATGAAACACCTAAGGCAAAACAAAATCTAGCCTATTACTCATAGATGATTACATCATGAGACACAGTGATGTGCCTTTCACCAGGCTACATAAGGGGAAAGGTCACTGTCAGCTTTCTGTGAGGTGCCAGGATGCGGCATATCACACATGCACTCAAGGCTGCCAAAAATCAGGTACTGTTATGACTACATCATAGTTCCTGTTCATGTGTACGGCTTGAGATATACTTCTCTAGACTGTAAGCAGAGACATGAGTGGGCTGATAGACTGTGTGTCTCAGGAAGGTATGCCCTTGGCCTTGAGTTGCATTTTACCATCGCCTAAGATGATGGCTCAATACAAACATAAAATGATTGACTTCAATAATTATCATAGTGTGTGGTGTCAGTGTAAGGGGATCCACTATGTGTCACCCTGGGATTATCTGCTCAACAGACCTCAATGCTTTGCCAGAGATGGCCTTCATCTGTCACCCCTGGGATTTTAGCAACTGCCCAAGGCTGTTTCCACCCCATAGTGTGCCTTTTAGGTGAAGTCTCAAGGAAAAAGTTTCCAATGAGAAAACGCCATCTACAAACAACATCATGGTTATGTTGCTAAACGCTAGGAATGTCACCACTATACTCCAGACACTGGAAGCTGTCCCCACCTTGGAAGATGCAGACATTTGTGCAGTCACAGACACCTGTGTCAAGGCTGTGGAAAGCACCACAGCAATACCAGGCTACACCTCTTTCAACACATTCAGACCTCAAACATAAAGTGTGCAAAGTAAAGGAGGTGGTGTATCCATATTCATTATGGATAGATACACATCCAAAATGGTTAGACAGTATGACTCCCTGGAGAAAATGCAGGTGCTATTGACTGGTTCTAGGGTACCTAATCAAGCCATTGCCAGCTACAGGAGAAACTCCATGAATCAGGGCACTCACTATGATTAAATCGATCTACTTGAGTCTATCAAGATACAGCAAAGCAAAATGGTTTTAGTTGACTTTAAATACCCACCAACTGGGTAGACTTCTTGTGCTCAAACTCACTTGCCCAGAGGTTAGTCGACTCCCTTAACTACAATGCCCTAAACCAGTGTGTTGACATCCATACAAGGGGAGACAAATGTACTGCATCAGATGCTTACGAATATGGGTGACCACTGTAGATCCTCCACTGTGAGGTCCTGCCTGGTGAGATCTGACCACAAATTGGTGTCATTCAAAGTAAGCATCACACCTCCCCCCTGCAGTGTATAAAGTAAGAAAGTTCAACAAAGGAGATTATAACCTCCTATGGAATGGCGTAAATAGCTTAACTGCACTACCCCCTCAGATGGAACAGGCAACTATGCTGAGCTCTGCACCAGTGCTTTATACAAGCACCTGTACAAATGCATTGACTCACTTATACCTGATACAGGCAAAACAAGCTCCTCATGGCACAGCAAACCTGCCTGGTGGACAACTGCAATTAGCAGGATTTACAATAAGAGGTAGACATTGGTGCCTCACATTATGGGGGAGGGAGCCCCACTAAAATGGTAGCACTCCCTCCTCAGCATAAATAAGCAAATAAGTATCATTGGAAGTCCTGCAAAATAAATTATGGGACAAAATTAGCCTCCTCCACAAAGGACAACCATAAGGCATTGTGTAGTTACATGTGTAACATAAAAAGAAAGGCCCACATTGTTGCCAAACTCATACTTAATGACGCCACATATAATGAGCCTGTAGACATAGCTAACCTGTTAATAGACAGGTTCTATGACAACTGCACTCCCCTGTCCCCACCACACATACACCATGACATCCATATAACCTATTCCTTGTCTTGTATCTCTAAAGAGCAGGTAGAAAATAGCCTCACTAAGGTGAGAAACACAGCATCTGTTGTACCTGCTAACATCCCAGGCTGCATTCCAACATGGATTACCAACATTGGAAACTCTTTGCAATCATAGTGTAACCACTGGCTGCATCCCAGCAGACCAGAAATCGGCCACTGTTATCCCCTTGCACAGACATGGTGCATCCACTGACCACTGGAACTATCGACCTAATAGCCTGACTAGCCATATCTGTAAGGCCATGGGGCAAATGATCATGGACTGTATCAATAAAGATATAGGTAATCTAAAAACACTTGACCCTATACTGTTTGGACCTGTTAAACCTGGTGGACATCTATGAGGCAGTTACCAATGACCTGGAAGAGGGACATGTGTGCATGCAACCACCTGGACTTAGCAAAGTCGTTTGACACTATCCTCCACTCAGGCATCATTGACAATCCCATCCAGCTAGCCATCAACAGTAATATCATTAGAGAGGTCACTAACTGGCTCACTGATAGTACTCATATAGTCAGAATAGGGGTATCCACCTCCAATAGCAGATCTGTAAACAGTGGTGTTCCACAGAGTTCAGTTCTGGGTCCTCGAAAGTGTGGTATCCATTTATCCAATGTACAAACATAAAGTGAATATCTGTGGCTGACAAGGTTTGCAGATGCCTACAAAATGGAAGCAGTCATAGACTCTCCAAATTATGTCAGCATCCTACAAGAGGGTTACACATGACCAAATGATTGTTGACACAATCATGGTGTTAAACTCCATGGAAATATATGTAGTATCATCCCTTTCAGTACCAGCAATGTCCCTGCTAAGTAGCACATCAATAACAACACCTTATGTACATACTCAGGGGTAAGAGACCTGGGCACAAAGGTTTCACCTACCTTACCTTAAATCACCATGTCTCCACAGTGGTAAGAAGGACATTATATCTTACTCATGTCATAACTGAGGGCACTGTCACTCAAATATGAAGTAGCTATAACCACCATGTAATCTTCCCTCATCAGGCCAATATGTCAGTGAAATGGCCATTTTGTTATGAATGTTTACAAACACCAGTAGCAATTGCTGAGACCACAAAGGTTCCTGATGAGGGGAACTAGAGGTCTTCAGCATCTGTCCTATGGGAATCATCTGAAATCACTGTAACTTTAGTCTGTGTCATACAGACTACTCAGAGGTGATCTCTGCCTTGCATACAAGGCAATATGTGACCCTGCTTTATTGGTAATGCTGCATATCTGTAAGTCAAATGGTACATGGATTACTCACTGTAAGGACCTTAACCTGCTATGTGACATCAATAAAACATGCTGGAGGGAAAATATGTCTACCAGACTTTAACAAACATTTGCAACAGACATTCACTTAATGTCAAACATTGCACCTCATTGGTTCTCTTCAGATGCAATCTGTATGATTGGATGGGTAACCATAAGTTCATCACAGGGGTTAAGCCTGTGCCCCCCTCAGACAGGGGCAATAGGTGCTGATCGTGTAAATAAGGGTAAGAACTTGGCTAGTATTGTAAAGGCCCTAGGGCCATTAGCCTAATAAATTCCAATGATCCTATGATCCCATAAGCTGATGTAAAATACTCTGCCTGATATCCACACACATCAACTTGGCTGTAGTGAGAATGGTATCACTGACATTTAATGTTTATAGAACACTGCAAGCACAATGACACTCCAAGATGACTACAATGATATTAGAACTCTTATCTATCTAGTCTTAAACACTACAGATCACAGTACGTAATGCACACACCATGGCTCAATTTTGACACTGGCATCTCTTTAGGTATTCTTATGCTAGATGAAATAAGCAGACCTTGTGGTGGACAGAAATTTTGAGGCCTGCATCCCCTGCTATGCCCAAAATAGTGCTAAACACCATCTCTTTCAAAGTGAGTGCGGTAATCATAAGTGAGTGTGGTAATCATATTTGTTTTGGGGGGAAAGGCACATACACACAGAGAGACACCCCAAATGGACTAGAGTGAGATTAGAACCCCTACTATCTAAGTCTTGCATACTACAGATCACAGCACTTATCACACATGCCACGGCTTAAGTCTGATGTTAAGGTGGCTGCTGGTAGTCTTCTGGTGGATGACATAATCAGGCCTTGTGTAAGACAGGAGTCTGGAGGCCTGCATCAACTGCAAGGGCCACAAAGTGCATACCCATTGCAGTTTGGAAGTCAGTGGTGAAGTCACACTTCTTTTGTAGGGGGGTGTGCATACACACACAAACACACCAAGTGGGCTAGAGTGAGACTAGAACCCCCTACCTATTTAATCCTACACACTATAGATTACAGTAGTGCCATGGCTTAAGTCTGTTTCATACATGACTGCAGGTGAACTGCTTGTAGAGGACATACAGAAAGCTTGTGTTGAACAGTGTGTGTGTGGCCTGTAGATTGGCATTGCTTCTTACTGTCATCTGCATCTAGCAGTCAGAAAACTGTTTTTTTATCCTAGCTATGTGGCAACAGTAGCCATTTTGGCCATATGTGTCTGTTTGGATGGGCAAGCCTTATGGCCAAAAGCAATTTGCCCTATCAATGCATGAGTATACAACATTATACATTTTACAACTTATTCACTTGTTGGTGTATATGTGGTGACATTCAGCAATCACAGGGAGCTATAAGTAACTGCATTATCTACTGTTGAGCCCTTGCATTTGGTCCTTTAACCAACAGTATATATGTAAATGAAAGTATTGACAAAGAACTGTGCTGAGTACTTCTTAAAAACTTTAATATGAAGCGCTTTTGGTCTTGCTTATAGCAAGACTTCTTCAGATAACAAATACTTTCAATACTAAAAATTATTTACAAGTTAAATTGGTCACATGATCAACTTAAAACCAATAAAGCACATACTCTCTCACAGCAACCCCCCCATGACATTCTTTCTGAAATTTAACCCTTCAGTTCTTATTATACAAGCTTTTTATAATTTCATATTCACTACATAAAATAATGTAACAAGTTATAAACATAGTTTATATATACATGTCTATGCTTGTTTATATCAAACTTATTTCCACCTTGATACATTTAATAATAAAATTAATTATAAATTAACAAAGACTAAACTTCATCTATTTAAGCTTCTCAATTTTAAAATGAAGAAAATGGAACACATTTCGTTCAAACCAGGGTAATGGTATGCATCAATGTGGAATTGCCACAGCAATTCCAATCTTTTTAACAACAGTGTTTCTGAGTCACCCTTACCATCTGGTACGATGCAATATATCGCTTGAAATTTAAAGTGATGTTATGGATGTTCTTTAATATGTCTTGCTAAAGCATTTTCCAATTTTAATTTACTAATAGCATATAAATGTTCGCAGACTCGTTCCCTCAGTCTTCTTTCCGTTTTGCCAATATAGAAGGCTGGGCAACTTTGGCACATAGCTGCATAAACCACTAACTTTGATTGACAATCTAGCTTGTGTTTTGTCTTATAACATTGCCCCCTGATGGTAAAATTCTTCCCTATATCTATATATTTACAGAAATTGCACATAAGACATTTAAACATTCCTGTCCTATGTGTAAGAAGATTAGATTTCTTCTCCAAGATACTTTTTAGATTAGGACCCCACTTGAAAGCAATATGAGGACGCTTTTGTAGCTTCTGTTTCACCATACTGTCATTTTGGACTATATCCCAGTTTTTAATCAGGATAGAATAGATTTCTCGGGCGTTCACGCTGCCCATCATGACTACGTTATGTGTACCATATAATGACCTTGATGAATTATTCATGGATTCAGTCAAATCACTATTCAGTGGAACTAATGTTTCCTTATATAATAAAATAGGATGATAGAATCCAGTCATTCTTTTATGTTGTACTGCCCACCTCGCTTCTGATACTAAATTCTGGGGGTATCATCTTTTAGTAAACATGTCATGTAATTTTTTACATTCAGAATCAAAGTCAGCATCTAAAAATGTCATGCGTGCTGTCCTCACAAATTGCCCCTTAATTACTGACTTTTTCTGGTGAAGTGGATGGCAGCTACTAAAATGTAGAAATGAGTCAGAGTAAGTTTCTTTTCTAAAGATCTTAGCTGTAAAGCATTTATTAATCCTATCTTTACTCAAATACACATCTAGATACGCAATCTTGTTGGCATTAAAATTGTAAGTAAATGACAGGAACTGAGTAGTAGAGTTAAAATAAGTCACTAACTCTTTCACTAAAGATGCATCATCTTTCAAAAGAATAAAAATGTCATCCAAAAATCTAGTACAATGACAATTTTTTTATTTTATTCCAATTATTTTAAAATTGGATTCCTGCTCCCACTAGGCCATACCTAAATTGAAGAAGCTGGCCCCACAAGGGGAGCCCATAGTCCCGCCAATTTTTTGCCAGAAATATCTGTTGTTAAATGTGATGAAGTTATTGGACAAAATTTGGTCCAGCAGCTCTTCTGTGATTTGTACAGATCTCAACAGAATATGAGATTAGCTATGGTTCCTAAGAAAGAATTTGAAACTCAAAGTGCCTGCATACAGCATTATGTGGCACTACATGGAGTGTTACCCAGCATACTTAAACTGAAGAGATAAATGTCCACCTCTTAGAAACAGCAGCAAATTATACCCTGCCACTGAACAAACACTACTGCCCTTAGCAAGCTAGCACTCTGATAAGAAAACCAACTGAAACAGCAATTTAATGTAAAAGTGGAGGAGAAGTGTAAAGATGTAAAGAAATTATTTAGTTTAATCAAACTGAGATCCTGCATAATATAATAATAGTCAGGTAAGTTTTGTAAATACAATATATGCAACTTTACAAATTGTTAACAGTAGTAACATTTCTCTAAAATTAAACCATAAACAAAGAAAACAGTAGGTGAATTTAAGTGCAATGTAATACACTTACTTTCCTGCTTTTTCGTCATGTTTAGATTTTAAAAAGTCAGAAAAGCTCTTATCATCACAAGTATTAAAAGCACAGCTCTCCTGAAGTGTTTATCACCGATGCTAGGCAAACAGTAAGCATAAGCAGCACAATTAAACTAAGGAGATAAAGTGAAATAGCCAATAAAAAGTAGCTATAATACAAGCCATCAATGTATATCACTCAGAAACAGTAGCAAATTATTCTCTTCCACAAAATAACCACTACGGCCCTCAGCAAGCTATCACCCTGGCTAGAAAAGCATCTGACACTGCAATTAAATGTATATGCGGGGTAAAAGTACAAATGTACAGGGAAAACATTTAGTTTAACAAAATGAAGTCACTGTCTAGCACAATAACAGCCAGATGACTGCTGTAAATAAAATATAGCAACTTTGGTTAAAACACATTGTAAACTGCCAAAGTAATTTAACCAAGTGAAAAAGAAGTGAAAAGGCACAGAGGGAACAGTTAGTTTAACAAAATGGATATGGTACCTGATGCAATAATTGCCAAGTGACTGCTGTAAGTACAATATAAGCATCTTTAAACAAACAAACTGTAACAGTGGCAACAATTCAGTAAAAATAAACTATAAATACAGAAACTACTAGGCACATGTAAGTGCTATGTAATACAGGTACTTTCTTGTTTTTTTTTTCCTGAAGGATGAAGCTTAAAACCCAGAACTGTTTTCAGCAATTGTGGCAGCAGCATAGCTCTCCCAAAGCATATAGATGTTGAAGCTTTCCTACAAATTCTCTTAATTTGTCTTTTAAGGACCAGCCAAGTATGCCTTAAGTCTGTTTTGCCATTTCTTAACCCCTGATACCATGTCTGCATCAGCATCTCCAGGACTGCTGTAAACCATTTCTAAAATCAGGATGACAGTAGCAAAATTATTTATTAAGCACAGCAATTGACTCTTCATCTGCATAATCTCATTGACTTCTCCTCCAGTTTGGGAGTCCTCATTTGAGACTGCTGATGTGCCCACATCTTTTAACAGGTCTTTCTGATTCAGTACAGTGATAGATGAAGGACAAACAATTTGTTTACAGCCTTTAACATTGCATTTAATGCTGCAGCAGCTGTAAATTCTAATAAGATGCTGAGATATAAATGTTTCTTTAATTAAAATAACTCATACAAAATGAAGTCCAGGAGGAACAAAAATATGTACTAAGACATACATTTACACACACAACAGCAAAACGTTAAAATCTATATGTGAAGCTTAGGTCTATATCACTTTATTGAATGCTTTATTCAGCGAATCACTATTTATCAAACTCATTTAAGTGAAAGCTCATTTAAGCAAAAGATTATTTCAGTGAAAATTCTCTAAGGCAAAAAAAAAAATAGTGGGCCAACCACTAACAATAACACGCACTACACAATTTAAAACTCTGCACCCCCCCACACCCTCTTAACTAAATATATCAACTTCAAGCTCAGACTACAGTGGAGAAAAAGGCAAATTCCCAGTGATGGCCAAACACGTCCTTTCCCTGAGAAAAAAATTCACTGAAATGATTGTTCGCTTAAATGTGCTTTCACTTAAGTAAGTTTGATAAATAGTGATTCACTGAATAATGCATTCAGCAAAGTGATAATGACTCGAGAAGCTAATTTAATCAGCCATGCAATCTAAGCTCATGATTATTTTCTTTTACTGGGTTTACTGTCTATATTATTTAGCTGGAAGTTACACATGCATAATTACTTATTACTAGGGATTTAAATGGTCCTCTATTTTGTGGTTCATAACCATGCATAATCATATAAACAGGAATATATAAACAAATATGTATATATATATATATATATATATATATATATATATATATATATATATATATATATATATATATATATAGGGCTCCTATTATGTAAGCAAATGCTTAAAGTTGTGAACGCTGTTTAATTGAACATGTTTATCCAAAATCGTGAAATTCCGAAAGCACGGAACAGCATTTTTTTCCCCAGGGAAAAATCAGTGGGCTGTTTTCAGGACTTTGCCATTTCCTCCACTGTGGTGCAATCTTGGAGTTGGCATATTTAAGTAGGAGGGGTGTGGGGGTCAAAGCCCCCACTTTATTTTGTGTTTGGGTTTATTTTTACGGATCAGCTTCGGCAATTTGGATTTTCAAAGTGTTTGGGTATATTATACAGCGTTCGCAATTTCAAGCATTCACTGATATAATATAGACCCTATATATATATATATATATATATATATATATATATATATATATATATATATATACATATATTTATGTATAGGAAAGATTGATATACATATATGCATACACACACACACAAATGAGTGGTTCTACAGAGAGGGGTATTGTGATAATGACATGTTGACGAAATACTTTCTGAAAAGGCATTTGGACACAGATCAACAAATGTGCTGTTTGGGAAACCAGAGTCCCACTCTGCATGACTCTCTTCATGAGTAAAGGCTGTTTGCTGGGTTCCTTAAAACTACAAAAGATAACAAAATACTCAACATAATATGACACGTTCTTTTGTCTGTGTCAGCGTCAAGCCTCCTCAAGCTGCTCCACAGCACTGCTTATTGAAACCAACTCTGATATATCTGCCTCTCAGAAAAAAATATTTCTATAAAAAACATCTATTTACCTTTTTTTTTTTTATTTCTGTTACAGGTTTAGGACAGAAATGTAATGTTTGTTAAACACTGTGCTTGAATTTATCTGAACGTAGCACTTGTGCTTTGGAAAAAGAAATGTCCCATCTGGTTTCTCCCTACCTTCCTTATTATTCTTATTATATCTGAGGTTTCTACATCTTGCTGGCTTTAGCACTTTCTTATTATACAAGTAATTCTGACATACCTCTGAAATTCCGAAGAAGGGGAGTTGGATACCAGTGCAAGTGGCAAGAGAGTGATAATTTACGCCTGATCATATCTTGTAGCTTTTCTCAAACTAGGGGCAGACACATCCGAGATGATTTTAATAAGAAGCTGCACATGAACATTTTAATATTTTTAAAATGCAGCTTGCATTTATCTACCTGTAATCTGATGTCAGCATGTCTCCCCGGCCTCTTAGAGCAAGAAATCTGAACAAAGCCCTACACAATATTAAGGAGATATATTCCAAGCATCAAGTAGCTCCAAAAAAAGTAGGCTGGCATAAGGCTGAACAATTTTCTCCTTAGGAAATCATTGCTAGTGCAAAATCACTCTGTCAATGATTCACATTTTTATGGAGATTTCTCCCTTCATCATGTAAGTGTGGCTATGGAGTTGGTATATATAAGTCTGAGGGTGTGGAAGGAGTTTTTTGCCCTTTTGGTCTTCAAAAGAAAGCTATCAAAAAGGCTTCACTTTATTTCAATTAATATAGCAAACAATGCTGTATTTTAAAAGTTAAAAAGTATTTATTGCTTGTTTACTGCATGAAGAGACTGCCCCAGAGTCCATTTTCATAAATGAACTGAACCAGAGGTAGATAAACATGTAGCTAATTCAGAAAATACAATTATAATATTGTTAGGCGGGATACAAAGGAAAGTTGAAAATAGGCAATTCATTTGAAGACTTTTTTAACCAGTGACTCAGTGTACATTTGGTACATAATGTGGGAGGAGCAATTTACAATGCTTCATTAATGACTATTCTGGTCTATTCAACCAATGTTTTTTTTTTCACTTTACCTCCACTTTCATGGGACCATAGAGCTGTTATTTTACACACACACACATATATACATATATATATATATATATATATATATATATATATATATATGTATATTATAATTGTATTTTCTGAAATTGGTACACCTTGTTTGCTGTAGAGTAGACTAGATCCAGGCCTGCTGAATCTAGCTTTGTTTGTATAACTTGAGCACTAATCCAGGCATTCTTCAAAGTATTCAAATGTATTTATTACTGCTTGGTAGTAACTTGATTAAAGTGTAGCTATCATTCTAAGTCTTTTGGATTAAGCACTTGGGCTTCAGACCAGTTGTTTTACATTAGGAAGGTTTGTGGCCTGCACTGTGGTGGCAGGACAGGTAGCTTACATCCTTCTAAGTTGGGAACTGCTGATTGAGGGCTCAGTGTCTGATATTCTTAAAGTGTATTAGTTCTGGTTTAAGCACTTGGGCTTCAGGCCAGTTATTTTACATTAAGAAGGTTCGTGGTCTGCACTCTTGTGGGAGGAGAGGCTGGACTCTGCCCTTCTGAGCTGGGAATTTCTGGTTAAAGGCTTATAGTGCCTGCATGTTTCAACTGTTTCTTACTGAAATTGGTACACCTTGTTTGCTGTAGCATAGACTAGATCCAGGCCTGCTGAATCTAGCTCTGTTTGTATGCTTGTTGCTTCTTTGCTTGTTATTTCCCTGAAATGCTAATACCACCTAAATTGTGGCTTTTCAGCGCTTCTGTGGATACCTAGTGATATCTGCATTGCTTATTGTACTCATTTCCTTGTTTCACTTAAAAGAAAGTTACTGTTTGTCATTTTTGCATTTAAGTTACCTGTAACACATTGCATTTAAGTTACCTGGCACTTGCTCACTAAAGGCACTTGCTCACTAAAGCAATTATATAAGTCAGCACTAAAAAATTAAAAGCACTACACTCTCACAAAGTCCTCTTGAGTACCTTGTTCCCCATTGGCCCTTTTTTTCAATTATAAAGGAATTCCCAATACTATTCTAGCATGTCCAAAGGTCAGTTGTCAATCTTCTCTCTGGTCCAGCTGGTGAATCTGGGAAACTTGAGGCAATGTTACAACTGCCTCATGTACACAGACAACCCTCTCCTCCTCCCAACAAATTCCAACACAAGTGAAAGATGCATCCATATAGCCAAATTGGAGGCTAAGCTCTCTCAACTCAGTACTGGCGTAACCAGTCAGGAGGAGAAGGAAACCATACTCAGTACAATTCCAGTCTCACATAGACCTACCACGACAGCAAACCAAACACATAAACACACAAAAACATACTCGGAGGCTCTAAATAAAAATCTGCCTAAGCAGCAGAGACCTCCAAAGCAGACACCCAAGCAACCGATACCCCAAAACAAAACACGTGCAACACATAGCTCGCAAAGCCAGTGTGCCGAACAGTCACAGCCCGTAAGGCTAAACAACACACCTGATACACTTGTAATAGGTGACTCTATCGTCCCGCTCACCAGGCTGAACAAGGAGAAGGTCAAGGTGAGCTGCCTGTCGGGCGCTAGGATCCGCCACATAACACAAGCACTCAGGTCACTCCAAGGCAAGTACAAATATGACTCAGTCATTGTCCATGCTGGTGTGAATGACCTAAGACATACTTCCCTGGACAACATGAAAAGAGACATAGAGGAGCTCTCTGAGCATGTGGCCCAGGCCGGTATGACCCTGACCTTGAGTAGCATCTTACCCTCACCAAGAATGATGCCACAATATGAAGACAAGATGATCAATTTCAACAAATGGCTTAAGTATTGGCGTAATTGAAAGGGGATCCAATGCCTGTCAGACTGGGATGACATGCTCGCCAAGCCACGATGCTTCGCTAGGGACGGCTTGCACCTGTCACCCCTGGGCTTTCGGATATTGGCAAAGGCTCTTGCTACCCCCATAGTGCCTTTTTTAGGCAAGGCTCAAAAGACAAACCCACCTCCATAGGTATCACAAGGGCTAAGAAACTAAGAGTAATGCTACTCAACGGCAGAAGTCTAAACCTCAAGATGCATGCACTCGAAACTCTCCTTAGCATGGATAACATCGATATCTGTGCAGTAACAGAAACCTGGTTCAAGGCTCCTGAGAGCACCCCAGCACTACCAGGTTATACCTCATACCATGCTTTTCGGCCCCAAAACTTGGACCGAACCACAAAAGGAGGGGGAGTATCAATATTCATCAAAGATACCCACACCTCCAGGTTGGTGGCACAGCACGAAGCATCAGAGACTACCCATGTGCAACTAACAGTGGGTAAAACTGCCTTTCAGTTTATAGCCTGCTACAGACCACCCTCCCAAACCCAGGAACCCCACTCGGCCTTCCTGAGAACACTGGAAAATATGAAGGTCTCTCCAAACACCATTATATTGGGTGACTTCAACTACCCAAACATAGACTGGGAGCATCACTCTAGCTCCAACACCCTAGCCCAAAGGTTCATAGAATTTATAAACTCAAATGCTATGGAACAACTAGTTACCACTCCCACAAGAGGGGAAAACATACTGGACCTGATCATCACCAACATGGGGACTCTATGCTCCAGACCAGAAGTGTATCCCTCACTGGTAAGATCAGACCATAAACTAATCTCACTGGATATTCACATCCCGACACCACACCCTGACCAGAAAACCACAGTGAAAAACTTCTCTAAAGCAAATTTCACACTCCTCCAAACTGAGGTGGAATCCTTCAAAGCCCCCAGGCCTGTGGAAAATACGGCCCAGACCGCAGAATCCTTTATAAACGCATTCTATGAACACCTTCAGGAATGCATGGATCATGCGATCCCAAATAAAACCAAGACCCAATCCTCCAAAGGCAGACGTCCTGTCTAGTGGACCCCAGCCATAAACAAGCTATACAATAGAAGGAGGAAGCTACTAAATGATAGAGCAAAATTCCAAAAAGGGAAGGCATCTCTGATCAGTATTAGCAAAAAACTACGGGCACTCATAAAATCGTCTAAGGCCAGCTTCGAGAGAAAAATTGCACAGGACACTTAGGATAATCACAAGGCTTTCTTTAGTTATGTTAGATACCTGGGTGGTAATTCCCAGATATGCTCAGAATTAGTCCAAAATGACAAAAAATACACCGAACCCACAGACATTGCCAACATCCTAGGTGACAGGTTCAGTGCAAACTCCCCTCCCCACCAAAAGGGCAAATATCTATCCCAGCAGAGTGCTGCCCCCCTGACATCTCAGATGCTCAGGTAAGAGCTGTCCTCTCCAAAGCAAAAAACACAGCATCAATGGGACCAGACGGTGTCCCGGGCTGCGTCGTACATGAACTCCAAGAAGAGCTAAACCCAAACATAAAACTACTGTTCAGTCTCAGCCTTACTACAGGATATATACCCAAAGAGTGGCGTACAGCAACTGTGGTCCCTCTCCACAAAGGTGGTGCCTCAATGGATTTTGGAAACTATCACCCCATAAGCCTGACTAGCTTGGTCTGCAAAGCTATGGAAAGGATCATCATGGACCTCATAAATAAAGATATTGGGGACCTACAGACACTGGATCCTCCCCAGTTCGGCTTTGTTAAGGGCAGATCCTGTCTCTTAAACCTGGTTCAGAGAATACATAGTTTTATAGTTACAGTATAAACTGCATCTGTTCTTTTTACTTCCAACTTATACTTAAAAACTCTTAAAAATGATTTCCTTAGAGGAAAAACAAAAAAAAATAATTGAAAACACCTTGACAAATACTATCCTTATTACAAGTAGACATAAAGAGTCATATTACCACAAACAGATCGATTCATTGGATGTGCCATTTAAGTTTCACAGAAAGGAGACCTTCTAGCCTTGGCAATGAGACAGCAACAGTGCCTTGCCTCTTAGAGATGGTGATAAACAATCTTGTTGGTTGTGAAAGTGATAAATATAATTAATGATAATATAATAGCCAGTAATACAATAGGGAAAATAAAACATGATTTTTGTCCAAAGATGGGAAAAAATTAATGTGATTGTGATTCCAAATTATGTTTAATCATCATATACAAAAACTAATTAGATGATGAAATCATATTATGGAATAATCTAGGGAATGATTTTATGGAAATTCTCATACATTATGTGAATGGCACTACAATTTTTCATACGTTCCTATTAAATATCTTTTATGAAAAGATTTGCCAGAGGACAATAGCAAAAAATGACAATAATTGCCTTGTTACTGCCTTGTGATAAAAAATCCTGTTATAGAAATGTTATATCATTTGACAGTAGTGTGCATCCGTGTGGAATTCCCAATAACAATAAAGGTTAGCAGATTCTTCTATGCAAGTTGCAACACCCAAAATGTGATTTATTACGCAAAATGATTGCAATGTGACAGTTATGTGATAGAGGCAAGAAATCCTGAAGGCGGAGTTAATAGTAATAAATGCTATAAATAATACCACCTCTGGTAAATCTATAGGAAAATACATTGATTTGATGACTGAAGGCATAGCGGTTTGGTCATATAATTACAAGTTATTAATCAAAATAGAGAGAGGAGGATCTATTGGCACCATTTGAAAAAATTCTATTATCGAGGATTTTCTCACATAAGGGCAGACAATAAACCCAGTTTCAGATTTAATATTGTGTAGCCCCTAAAGAACTTTTATGCAAAGAGAAATATTATAGATAACTAACTGATCTTATAGATAGAATAATACTGGACATATATTGCATAGCATATTTGACTTATAGCAATAAGTAGGTTTGTAGTATAACCAAAATACAGCTATATCTTAGTTATGTAAATATTTCGCTATTACATACACATCAAAATATTATGCATGTCTGACAAGTTGTTTTTAATAATTTGTTATTATATTTTAAGAGAGTCAGACAAGGCTCAGAATCAGGTCTCCATATAAAAAACAAAAATAAAATAGAATGTTCAACATATGCATTATATATATGACTATTTATAGATGATGTTGTTTTATTTTATTAGATTACGCAGACTTATTATTTATGCATATGATGAGAGGTTGTCACATTGGAAAGGTTGACCTGTTCGAGCAATGGATTTTAAAAAACTGACACTGCCTAAAGTAGGGCTTTGTATGGTTTGACATATTTATCCTGCTTTATGCCTTTCTGTCGAATGTAAGTTGGTATTCTAGAATCACACTTTGATGTATATATCAACAGTCTAGGATCCATAAGAATTTCTTATACCAATTGTGCTGGCCATTATAGCAACCGAAATATACTTTGATTTATACCGAAACTGAATTGTCTCTTAAACCTGGTTGATTTCTTTGAAACAGTCACCAAGGCCTTTGACTAGGGGAAGGTGGTCCACACAGCCTACCTGGACCTCACAAAAGCCTTCAATACAATACCACACTCGGGCATTATAGATAAGCTCACCAGCTTAAATATAAACCCCTATGTCACTAGATGGGTTGCAAACTGGCTCAAGGACAGAACCCACATGGATAGAATTGCTGGAGCCATGTCAGACTCCAAACCAGTTACAAGTGGCGTCCCACAAGGCTCAGTCCTGGGACCTCTCTTGTTCGGTATATATTTCTTGGAGGTACAGGCCAACACGGAAGGACTGTGGCTGACCAAGTTCGCAGATGACTGCAAACTGGGTGCCATAATCGACTCTCCAGCCGACGCAAGCATCCTCCAAAAGGGCCTCATAGAAACAGACAACTGGTGCCAGAGCCATGTCCTCAAGCTAAATGCCAAAAAGTGTATAGTCATCCCCTTTGGCAAAAACAAAGTGCCCACAAATTACCACATAGGTGGTAATCCATTAAGTACAGAAGAAGTAATTAGGGACCTGGGGACCCAGGTTGATAGCAATCTCTCATTTGACAACCACGTGGCCAAAGTGGTTAGAAAAACATTTTATATAGCCCACCTAATCATGAAGGGATTCACATCTAGATCAGGGGAGGTCATCGGGCCTCTTTACTCATCCCTCTTCAGGCCCATAATTGAGTACAATGCCCCTTTTGGGATGTACCTTACCAGACACCTGCAGCAACTGGAAAGACCTCAAAAGTACCTCACCAAGGGGGGCGTGGCTAGGATGTAGACTGGTTCGCAGCATCTTTTCTCAGCTCTGCACTCAAAAGATATTTCTGACAGGAATTTTTAAAAACTAGATATTGTAGACAAACCTAGTTTGTTGAATTACTTCTACTAATATCATTAGAAGTCTACAGTGCAAAAAATTTGGCTATAAACATTATTTTTCTTGTCAAAAACAAGAAGGAAGGTATCTGAATCTACTGAAAATGAGCTTTTCTAAGCATACCACACAGGACCAGATGATGAAAAAGGAGATACAGTCTTTATTAAATGCTATACAAGACTTGTCAGTGAAATTTGACAAAATGAATACCAAACTGGACACTTTTGAGGAGAGATCTACAAAACTTTTGACACTCTGCAAGCAACAGTTTCTTATCTTTCAGCTAATAAAACCTTGGATAATGTGGAAGAAATGGATTTCTCCCAATTTGGGGTTAAGCGTCACTTAGAAAAAAATGAATGGAGCACTGCTGACAAGAAGAAGAAGAAACGATAAAAGACATATGAAAAACACAAACATTACTGTCTTCTATTTGCTCTGTAAGGCAAAAAAGTTCTTTGAAAGCATTCATGCTATACACATGTCAGTCTTTGAAACAATATAAATACAAGATAAGCAGGACATTTTAAGCAAGGTAACATATCTTTCTCTATTACAGTATAAATACTTACAGTCATGATTGTTC